>NW_027210057.1:0-40000 GCF_027789765.1 Dendropsophus ebraccatus | reverse complement strand
CCCCCCCCCCCCCCCCCCCCCCCCCCCCACCCCCCCCCCCCCCCCCCCCCCCCCCCCCCCCCCCCCCCCCACCCCCCCCCCCCCCCCCCCCCCCCCCCCCCCCCCACCCCCCCCCCCCCCCCCCCCCCCCCCCCCCCCCCCCCCCCCCCCCCCCCCCCCCCCCCCCCCCCCCCCCCCCCCCCCCCCCCCCCCCCCCCCCCCCCCCCCCCCCCCCCCCCCCCCCCCCCCCCCCCCCCCCCCCCCCCCCCCCCCCCCCCCCCCCCCCCCCCCCCCCCCCCCCCCCCCCCCCCCCCCCCCCCCCCCCCCCCCCCCCCCCCCCCCCCCCCCCCCCCCCCCCCCCCCCCCCCCCCCCCCCCCCCCCCCCCCCCCCCCCCCCCACCCCCCCCCCCCCCCCCCCCCCCCCCCCCCCCCCCCCCCCCCCCCCCCCCCCCCCCCCCCCCACCCCCCCCCCCCCCCCCCCCCCCCCCCCCCCCCCCCCCCCCCCCCCCCCCCCCCCCCCCCCCCCCCCCCCCCCCCCCCCCCCCCACCCCCCCCCCCCCCCCCCCCCCCCCCCCCCCCCCCCCCCCCCCCCCCCCCCCCCCCCCCCCCCCCCCCCCCCCCCCCCCCCCCCCCCCCCCCCCCCCCCCCCCCCCCCCCCCCCCCCCCCCCCCCCCCCCCCCCCCCCCCCCCCCCCCCCCCCCCCCCCCCCCCCCCCCCCCCCCACCCCCCCCCCCCCCCCCCCCCCCCCCCCCCCCCCCCCCCCCCCCCCCCCCCCCCCCCCCCCCCCCCCCCCCCCCCCCCCCCCCCCCCCCCCCCCACCCCCCCCCCCCCCCCCCCCCCCCCCCCCCCCCCCCCCCCCCCCCCCCCCCCCCCCCCCCCCCCCCCCCCCCCCCCCCCCCCCCCCCACCCCCCCCCCCCCCCCCCCCCCCCCCCCCCCCCCCCCCCCCCCCACCCCCCCCCCCCCCCCCCCCCCCCCCCCCCCCCCCCCCCCCCCCCCCCCCCCCCCCCCCCCCCCCCCCCCCCCCCCACCCCCCCCCCCCCCCCCCCCCCCCCCCCCCCCCCCCCCCCCCCCCCCCCCCCCCCCCCCCCCCCCCCCCCCCCCCCCCCACCCCCCCCCCCCCCCCCCCCCCCCCCCCCCCCCCCCCCCCCCCCCCCCCCCCCCCCCCCCCCCCCCCCCCCCCCCCCCCCCCCCCCCCCCCCCCCCCCCCCCCCCCCCCCCCCACCCCCCACCCCCCCCCCCCCCCCCCCCCCCCCCACCCCCCCCCCCCCCCCCCCCCCCCCCCCCCCCCCCCCCCCCCCCCCCCCCCCCCCCCCCCCCCCCCCCCCCCCCCCCCCCCCCCCCCCCCCCCCCCCCACCCCCCCCCCCCCCCCCCCCCCCCCCCCCCCCCCCCCCCCCCCCCCCCCCCCCCCCCCCCCCCCCCCCCCACCCCCCCCCCCCCCCCCCCCCCCCCCCCCCCCCCCCCCCCCCCCCCCCACCCCCCCCCCCCCCCCCCCCCCCCCCCCCCCCCCCCCCCCCCCCCCCCCCCCCACCCCCCCCCCCCCCCCCCCCCCCCCCCCCCCCCCCCCCCCCCCCCCCCCCCCCCCCCCCCCCCCCCCCCCCCCCCCCCCCCCCCACCCCCCCCCCCCCCCCCCCCCCCCCCCCCCCCCCCCCCCCCCCCCCCCCCCCCCCCCCCCCACCCCCCCCCCCCCCCCCCCCCCCCCCCCCCCCCCCCCCCCCCCCCCCCCCCCCCCCCCCCCCCCCCCCCCCCCCCCACCCCCCCCCCCCCCCCCCCCCCCCCCCCCCCCCCCCCCCCCCCCCCCCCCCCCCCCCCCCCCCCCCCCCCCCCCACCCCCCCCCCCCCCCCCCCCCCCCCCCCCCCCCCCCCCCCCCACCCCCCCCCCCCCCCCCCCCCCCCCCCCCCCCCCCCCCCCCCCCCCCCCCCCCCCCCCCCCCCCCCCCCCCCCCCCCCCCCCCCCCCCCCCCACCCCCCCCCCCCCCCCCCCCCCCCCCCCCCCCCCCCCCCCCCCCCCACCCCCCCCCCCCCCCCCCCCCCCCCCCCCCCCCCCCCCCCCCCCCCCCCCCCCCCCCCCCCCCACCCCCCCCCCCCCCCCCCCCCCCCCCCCCCCCCCCCCCCCCCCACCCCCCCCCCCCCCCCCCCCCCCCCACCCCCCCCCCCCCCCCCCCCCCCCCCCCCCCCCCCCCCCCCCCCCCCCCCCCCCCCCCCCCCCCCCCCCCCCCACCCCCCCCCCCCCCCCCCCCCCCCCCCCCCCCCCCCCCCCCCCCCCCCCCCCCCCCCCCCCCCCCCCCCCCCCCCCCCCCCCCCCCCCCCCCCCCCCCCCCCCCCCCCCCACCCCCCCCCCCCCCCCCCCCCCCCCCCCCCCCCCCCCCCCCCCCCCCACCCCCCCCCCCCCCCCCCCCCCCCCCCCCCCCCCCCCCACCCCCCCCCCCCCCCCCCCCCCCCCCCCCCCCCCCCCCACCCCCCCCCCCCCCCCCCCCCCCCCCCCCCCCCCCCCCCCCCCCCCCCCCCACCCCCCCCCCCCCCCCCCCCCCCCCCCCACCCCCCCCCCCCCCCCCCCCCCCCCCCCCCCCCCCCCCCCCCCCCCCCCCCCCCCCCCCCCCCCCCCCCCCCCCCCCCCCCCCCCCCCCCCCCCCCCCCCCCCCCCCCCCCCCACCCCCCCCCCCCCCCCCCCCCCCCCCCCCCCCCCCCCCCCCCCCCCCCCCCCCCCCCCCCACCCCCCCCCCCCCCCCCCCCCCCCCCCCCCCCCCCCCCCCCCCCCCCCCCCCCCCCCCCCCCCCCCCCCCCCCCACCCCCCCCCCCCCCCCCCCCCCCCCCCCCCCCCCCCCCCCCCCCCCCCCCCCCCCCCCCCCCCCCCCCCACCCCCCCCCCCCCCCCCCCCCCCCCCCCCCCCCCCCCCCCCCCCCCCCCCCCCCCCCCCCCCCCCCCCCCCCCCCCCCCCCCCCCCCCCCCCACCCCCCCCCCCCCCCCCCCCCCCCCCCCCCCCCCCCCCCCCCCCCCCCCCCCCCCCCCCCCCCCCCCCCCCCCCCCCCCCCCCCCCCCCCCCCCCCCCCCCCCCCCCCCCCCCCCCCCCCCCCCCCCCCCCCCCCCCCACCCCCCCCCCCCCCCCCCCCCCCCCCCCCCCCCCCCCCCCCCCCCCCCCCCCCCCCCCCCCCCCCCCCCCCCCCCCCCCCCACCCCCCCCCCCCCCCCCCCCCCCCCCCCCCCCCCCCCACCCCCCCCCCCCCCCCCCCCCCCCCCCCCCCCCCCCCCCCACCCCCCCCCCCCCCCCCCCCCCCCCCCCCCCCCCCCCCCCCCCCCCCCCCCCCCCCCCCCCCCCCCCCCCCCCCCCCCCCCCCCCCCCCCCCCCCCCCCCCCCCCCCCCCCCCCCCCCCCCCCCCCCCCCACCCCCCCCCCCCCCCCCCCCCCCCCCCCCCCCCCCCCCCCCCCCCCCCCCCCCCCCCCCCCCCCCCCCCCCCCCCCCCCCCCCCCCCCCCCCCCCCCCCCCCCCCCCCCCCCCCACCCCCCCCCCCCCCCCCCCCCCCCCCCCCCACCCCCCCCCCCCCCCCCCCCCCCCCCCCCCCCCCCCCCCCCCCCCCCCCCCCCCCCCCCCCCCCCCCCCCCCCCCCCCCCCCCCCCCCACCCCCCCCCCCCCCCCCCCCCCCCCCCCCCCCCCCCCCCCCCCCACCCCCCCCCCCCCCCCCCCCCCCCCCCCCCCCCCCCCCCCCCCCCCCCCCCCCCCCCCCCCCCCCCCCCCCCCCCCCCCCCCCCCCCCCCCCCCCCCCCCCCCCCCCCCCCCCCCCACCCCCCCCCCCCCCCCCCCCCCCCCCCCCCCCCCCCCCCCCCCCCCCCCCCCCCCCCCCCACCCCCCCCCCCCCCCCCCCCCCCCCCCCCCCCCCCCCCCCCCCCCCCCCCCCCCCCCCCCCCCCCCCCCCCCCCCCCCCCCCCCCCCCACCCCCCCCCCCCCCCCCCCCCCCCCCCCCCCCCCCCCCCCCCCCCCCCCCCCCCCCCCCCCCCCCCCCCCCCCCCCCCCCCCACCCCCCCCCCCCCCCCCCCCCCCCCCCCCCCCCCCCCCCCCCCCCCCCCCCCCCCCCCCCCCCCCCCCCCCCCCCATTGACTTACATTGGAGTGCAGAAAAGGTCATTTTTTCTCGGTCCCTTTAAGAGGTAGGAGTTAAACAAGCTTAGGTCTGCGGTGCCCAGGGGGGACCCCATCCAGCCCGCACTGAGTTTCATTCCTACCACCTTAGGAAAAAAAGTCATTATTTTGAGGCTTAGAAGTCATTTCTGCAATTCCCATAGAAAATCAACGGCGTCTCTAATTCAATTGTGTGGAGCGCATATCAGGTGGGTTTTCTCTGCCGGCTTAAGAGATACACGTGAAACTAAAGCCGATCTGGGTGCCTAGGGTGCCTGTCATCCAATCCGCACTGAATTTCATTTCTAGCACATAGCCAAAAAAATCGCCCCATTGACTTACATTGGAGTGCAGAAAAGGTCATTTTTTCTCGGTCCTTTAAGAGGTAGGAGTTAAACAAGCTTAGGTCTGCGGTGCCCAGGGGGGACCCCATCCAGCCCGCACTGAGTTTCATTCCTACCACCTTAGGAAAAAAAGTCATTATTTGAGGCTTAGAAGTCATTTCTGCAATTCCCATAGAAAATCAATGGCGTCTCTATTCAATTGTGTGGAGCGCATATCAGGTGGATTTTCTCTGCCGGCTTAAGAGATACACGTGAAACTAAAGCCGATCCTGGGTGCCTAGGGTGCCTGTCATCCAATCCGCACTGAATTTCATTTCTAGCACATAGCCAAAAAAATCGCCCCATTGACTTACATTGGAGTGCAGAAAAGGTCATTTTTTCTCGGTCCCTTTAAGAGGTAGGAGTTAAACAAGCTTAGGTCTGCGGTGCCCAGGGGGGGACCCCATCCAGCCCGCACTGAGTTTCATTCCTACCACCTTAGGAAAAAAAAAGTCATTATTTTGAGGCTTAGAAGTCATTTCTGCAATTCCCATAGAAAATCAACGGCGTCTCTAATTCAATTGTGTGGAGCGCATATCAGGTGGGTTTTCTCTGCCGGCTTAAGAGATACACGTGAAACTAAAGCTGATCCTGGGTGCCTAGGGTGCCTGTCATCCAATCCGCACTGAATTTTCATTTCTAGCACATAGCCAAAAAAATCGCCCCATTGACTTACATTGGAGTGCAGAAAAGGTCATTTTTCTCGGTCCCTTTAAGAGGTAGGAGTTAAACAAGCTTAGGTCTGCGGTGCCCAGGAGGGACCCCATCCAGCCCGCACTGAGTTTCATTCCTACCACCTTAGGAAAAAAAGTCATTATTTTGAGGCTTAGAAGTCATTTCTGCAATTCCATAGAAAATCAACGGCGTCTCTATTCAATTGTGTGGAGCGCATATCAGGTGGGATTTTCTCTGCCGGCTTAAGAGATACACGTGAAACTAAAGCCGATCCTGGGTGCCTAGGGTGCCTGTCATCCAATCCGCACTGAATTTCATTTCTAGCACATAGCCAAAAATCGCCCCATTGACTTACATTGGAGTGCAGAAAAGGTCATTTTTTCTCGGTCCCTTTAAGAGGTAGGAGTTAAACAAGCTTAGGTCTGCGGTGCCCAGGGGGGACCCCATCCAGCCCGCACTGAGTTTCATTCCTACCACCTTAGGAAAAAAAGTCATTATTTTGAGGCTTAGAAGTCATTTCTGCAATTCCCATAGAAAATCAACGGCGTCTCTAATTCAATTGTGTGGAGCGCATATCAGGTGGGTTTTCTCTGCCGGCTTAAGAGATACACGTGAAACTAAAGCCGATCCTGGGTGCCTAGGGTGCCTGTCATCCAATCCGCACTGAATTTCATTTCTAGCACATAGCCAAAAAATCGCCCCATTGACTTACATTGGAGTGCAGAAAAGGTCATTTTTTCTCGGTCCCTTTAAGAGGTAGGAGTTAAACAAGCTTAGGTCTGCGGTGCCCAGGGGGACCCCATCCAGCCCACACTGAGTTTCATTCCTACCACCTTAGGAAAAAAAGTCATTATTTTGAGGCTTAGAAGTCATTTCTGCAATTCCCATAGAAAATCAATGGCGTCTCTATTCAATTGTGTGGAGCGCATATCAGGTGGGATTTTCTCTGCCGGCTTAAGAGATACACGTGAAACTAAAGCCGATCCTGGGTGCCTAGGGTGCCTGTCATCCAATCCGCACTGAATTTCATTTCTAGCACATAGCCAAAAAATCGCCCCATTGACTTACATTGGAGTGCAGAAAAGGTCATTTTTTCTCGGTCCCTTTAAGAGGTAGGAGTTAAACAAGCTTAGGTCTGCGGTGCCCAGGGGGGACCCCATCCAGCCCGCACTGAGTTTCATTCCTACCACCTTAGGAAAAAAAGTCATTATTTTGAGGCTTACAAGTCATTTCTGCAATTCCCATAGAAAATCAACGGCGTCTCTAATTCAATTGTGTGGAGCGCATATCAGGTGGGTTTTCTCTGCCGGCTTAAGAGATACACGTGAAACTAAAGCCGATCCTGGGTGCCTAGGGTGCCTGTCATCCAATCCGCACTGAATTTCATTTCTAGCACATAGCCAAAAAATCGCCCCATTGACTTACATTGGAGTGCAGAAAAGGTCATTTTTTCTCGGTCCCTTTAAGAGGTAGGAGTTAAACAAGCTTAGGTCTGCGGTGCCCAGGGGGGACCCCATCCAGCCCGCACTGAGTTTCATTCCTACCACCTTAGGAAAAAAAGTCATTATTTTGAGGCTTAGAAGTCATTTCTGCAATTCCCATAGAAAATCAACGGCGTCTCTAATTCAATTGTGTGGAGCGCATATCAGGTGGGTTTTCTCTGCCGGCTTAAGAGATACACGTGAAACTAAAGCCGATCCTGGGTGCCTAGGGTGCCTGTCATCCAATCCGCACTGAATTTCATTTCTAGCACATAGCCAAAAAATCGCCCCATTGACTTACATTGGAGTGCAGAAAAGGTCATTTTTTCTCGGTCCCTTTAAGAGGTAGGAGTTAAACAAGCTTAGGTCTGCGGTGCCCAGGGGGGACCCCATCCAGCCCACACTGAGTTTCATTCCTACCACCTTAGGAAAAAAAGTCATTATTTTGAGGCTTAGAAGTCATTTCTGCAATTCCCATAGAAAATCAATGGCGTCTCTATTCAATTGTGTGGAGCGCATATCAGGTGGATTTTCTCTGCCGGCTTAAGAGATACACGTGAAACTAAAGCCGATCCTGGGTGCCTAGGGTGCCTGTCATCCAATCCGCACTGAATTTCATTTCTAGCACATAGCCAAAAAATCGCCCCATTGACTTACATTGGAGTGCAGAAAAGGTCATTTTTTCTCGGTCCCTTTAAGAGGTAGGAGTTAAACAAGCTTAGGTCTGCGGTGCCCAGGGGGGACCCCATCCAGCCCGCACTGAGTTTCATTCCTACCACCTTAGGAAAAAAAGTCATTATTTTGAGGCTTAGAAGTCATTTCTGCAATTCCCATAGAAAATCAACGGCGTCTCTAATTCAATTGTGTGGAGCGCATATCAGGTGGGTTTTCTCTGCCGGCTTAAGAGATACACGTGAAACTAAAGCCGATCCTGGGTGCCTAGGGTGCCTGTCATCCAATCCGCACTGAATTTCATTTCTAGCACATAGCCAAAAAATCGCCCCATTGACTTACATTGGAGTGCAGAAAAGGTCATTTTTTCTCGGTCCCTTTAAGAGGTAGGAGTTAAACAAGCTTAGGTCTGCGGTGCCCAGGGGGGACCCCATCCAGCCCGCACTGAGTTTCATTCCTACCACCTTAGGAAAAAAAGTCATTATTTTGAGGCTTAGAAGTCATTTCTGCAATTCCCATAGAAAATCAACGGCGTCTCTAATTCAATTGTGTGGAGCGCATATCAGGTGGGTTTTCTCTGCCGGCTTAAGAGATACACGTGAAACTAAAGCCGATCCTGGGTGCCTAGGGTGCCTGTCATCCAATCCGCACTGAATTTCATTTCTAGCACATAGCCAAAAAATCGCCCCATTGACTTACATTGGAGTGCAGAAAAGGTCATTTTTTCTCGGTCCCTTTAAGAGGTAGGAGTTAAACAAGCTTAGGTCTGCGGTGCCCAGGGGGGACCCCATCCAGCCCGCACTGAGTTTCATTCCTACCACCTTAGGAAAAAAAGTCATTATTTTGAGGCTTAGAAGTCATTTCTGCAATTCCCATAGAAAATCAACTGGCGTCTCTAATTCAATTGTGTGGAGCGCATATCAGGTGGATTTTATCTGCCGGCTTAAGAGATACACGTGAAACTAAAGCCGATCCTGGGTGCCTAGGGTGCCTGTCATCCAATCCGCACTGAATTTCATTTCTAGCACATAGCCAAAAAATCGCCCCATTGACTTACATTGGAGTGCAGCAAAGGTCATTTTCTCTCGGTCCCTTTAAGAGGTAGGAGTTAAACAAGCTTAGGTCTGCGGTGCCCAGGGGGGACCCCATCCAGCCCGCACTGAGTTTCATTCCTACCACCGTAGGAAAAAAAGTCATTATTTTGAGGCTTAGAAGTCATTTCTGCAATTCCCATAGAAAATCAACGGCGTCTCTAATTCAATTGTGTGGAGCGCATATCAGGTGGGTTTTCTCTGCCGGCTTAAGAGATACACGTGAAACTAAAGCCGATCCTGGGTGCCTAGGGTGCCTGTCATCCAATCCGCACTGAATTTCATTTCTAGCACATAGCCAAAAAATCGCCCCATTGACTTACATTGGAGTGCAGAAAAGGTCATTTTTTTCTCGGTCCCTTTAAGAGGTAGGAGTTAAACAAGCTTAGGTCTGCGGTGCCCAGGGGGGACCCCATCCAGCCCACACTGAGTTTCATTCCTACCACCTTAGGAAAAAAAGTCATTATTTTGAGGCTTAGAAGTCATTTCTGCAATTCCCATAGAAAATCAATGGCGTCTCTATTCAATTGTGTGGAGCGCATATCAGGTGGATTTTCTCTGCCGGCTTAAGAGATACACGTGAAACTAAAGCCGATCCTGGGTGCCTAGGGTGCCTGTCATCCAATCCGCACTGAATTTCATTTCTAGCACATAGCCAAAAAATCGCCCCATTGACTTACATTGGAGTGCAGAAAATGTCATTTTTTCTCGGTCCCTTTAAGAGGTAGGAGTTAAACAAGCTTAGGTCTGCGGTGCCCAGGGGGGACCCCATCCAGCCCGCACTGAGTTTCATTCCTACCACCTTAGGAAAAAAAGTCATTATTTTGAGGCTTAGAAGTCATTTCTGCAATTCCCATAGAAAATCAACGGCGTCTCTAATTCAATTGTGTGGAGCGCATATCAGGTGGGTTTTCTCTGCCGGCTCAAGAGATACACGTGAAACTAAAGCCGATCCTGGGTGCCTAGGGTGCCTGTCATCCAATCCGCACTGAATTTCATTTCTAGCACATAGCCAAAAAATCGCCCCATTGACTTACATTGGAGTGCAGAAAAGGTCATTTTTTCTCGGTCCCTTTAAGAGGTAGGAGTTAAACAAGCTTAGGTCTGCGGTGCCCAGGGGGGACCCCATCCAGCCCGCACTGAGTTTCATTCCTACCACCTTAGGAAAAAAAGTCATTATTTTGAGGCTTAGAAGTCATTTCTGCAATTCCCATAGAAAATCAACGGCGTCTCTAATTCAATTGTGTGGAGCGCATATCAGGTGGGTTTTCTCTGCCGGCTTAAGAGATACACGTGAAACTAAAGCCGATCCTTGGTGCCTAGGGTGCCTGTCATCCAATCCGCACTGAATTTCATTTCTAGCACATAGCCAAAAAATCGCCCCATTGACTTACATTGGAGTGCAGAAAAGGTCATTTTTTCTCGGTCCCTTTAAGAGGTAGGAGTTAAACAAGCTTAGGTCTGCGGTGCCCAGGGGGGACCCCATCCAGCCCACACTGAGTTTCATTCCTACCACCTTAGGAAAAAAAGTCATTATTTTGAGGCTTAGAAGTCATTTCTGCAATTCCCATAGAAAATCAATGGCGTCTCTATTCAATTGTGTGGAGCGCATATCAGGTGGATTTTCTCTGCCGGCTTAAGAGATACACGTGAAACTAAAGCCGATCCTGGGTGCCTAGGGTGCCTGTCATCCAATCGGCACTGAATTTCATTTCTAGCACATAGCCAAAAAATCGCCCCATTGACTTACATTGGAGTGCAGAAAAGGTCATTTTTTCTCGGTCCCTTTAAGAGGTAGGAGTTAAACAAGCTTAGGTCTGCGGTGCCCAGGGGGGACCCCATCCAGCCCGCACTGAGTTTCATTCCTACCACCTTAGGAAAAAAAGTCATTATTTTGAGGCTTAGAAGTCATTTCTGCAATTCCCATAGAAAATCAACGGCGTCTCTGATTCAATTGTGTGGAGCGCATATCAGGTGGGTTTTCTCTGCCGGCTTAAGAGATACACGTGAAACTAAAGCCGATCCTGGGTGCCTAGGGTGCCTGTCATCCAATCCGCACTGACTTTCATTTCTAGCACATAGCCAAAAAATCGCCCCATTGACTTACATTGGAGTGCAGAAAAGGTCATTTTTTCTCGGTCCCTTTAAGAGGTAGGAGTTAAACAAGCTTAAGTCTGCGGTGCCCAGGGGGGACCCCATCCAGCCCACACTGAGTTTCATTCCTACCACCTTAGGAAAAAAAGTCATTATTTTGAGGCTTAGAAGTCATTTCTGCAATTCCCATAGAAAATCAATGGCGTCTCTATTCAATTGTGTGGAGCGCATATCAGGTGGATTTTCTCTGCCGGCTTAAGAGATACACGTGAAACTAAAGCCGATCCTGGGTGCCTAGGGTGCCTGTCATCCAATCCGCACTGAATTTCATTTCTAGCACATAGCCAAAAAATCGCCCCATTGACTTACATTGGAGTGCAGAAAATGTCATTTTTTCTCGGTCCCTTTAAGAGGTAGGAGTTAAACAAGCTTAGGTCTGCGGTGCCCAGGGGGGACCCCATCCAGCCCGCACTGAGTTTCATTCCTACCACCTTAGGAAAAAAAAGTCATTATTTTGAGGCTTAGAAGTCATTTCTGCAATTCCCATAGAAAATCAACGGCGTCTCTAATTCAATTGTGTGGAGCGCATATCAGGTGGGTTTTCTCTGCCGGCTTAAGAGATACACGTAAAACTAAAGCAGATCCTGGGTGCCTAGGGTGCCTGTCATCCAATCCGCACTGAATTTCATTTCTAGCACATATCCAAAAAATCGCCCCATTGACTTACATTGGAGTGCAGAAAAGGTCATTTTTTCTCGGTCCCTTTAAGAGGTAGGAGTTAAACAAGCTTAGGTCTGCGGTGCCCAGGGGGGACCCCATCCAGCCCGCACTGAGTTTCATTCCTACCACCTTAGGAAAAAAAGTCATTATTTTGAGGCTTAGAAGTCATTTCTGCAATTCCCATAGAAAATCAACGGCGTCTCTAATTCAATTGTGTGGAGCGCATATCAGGTGGGTTTTCTCTGCCGGCTTAAGAGATACACGTGAAACTAAAGCCGATCCTGGGTGCCTAGGGTGCCTGTCATCCAATCCGCACTGAATTTCATTTCTAGCACATAGCCAAAAAATCGCCCCATTGACTTACATTGGAGTGCAGAAAAGGTCATTTTTTCTCGGTCCCTTTAAGAGGTAGGAGTTAAACAAGCTTAGGTCTGCGGTGCCCAGGGGGGACCCCATCCAGCCCACACTGAGTTTCATTCCTACCACCTTAGGAAAAAAAGTCATTATTTTGAGGCTTAGAAGTCATTTCTGCAATTCCCATAGAAAATCAATGGCGTCTCTATTCAATTGTGTGGAGCGCATATCAGGTGGATTTTCTCTGCCGGCTTAAGAGATACACGTGAAACTAAAGCCGATCCTGGGTGCCTAGGGTGCCTGTCATCCAATCCGCACTGAATTTTATTTCTAGCACATAGCCAAAAAATCGCCCCATTTACTTACATTGGAGTGCAGAAAAGGTCATTTTCTCTCGGTCCCTTTAAGAGGTAGGAGTTAAACAAGCTTAGGTCTGCGGTGCCCAGGGGGGACCCCATCCAGCCCGCACTGAGTTTCATTCCTACCACCGTAGGAAAAAAAGTCATTATTTTGAGGCTTAGAAGTCATTTCTGCAATTCCCATAGAAAATCAACGGCGTCTCTAATTCAATTGTGTGGAGCGCATATCAGGTGGGTTTTCTCTGCCGGCTTAAGAGATACACGTGAAACTAAAGCCGATCCTGGGTGCCTAGGGTGCCTGTCATCCAATCCGCACTGAATTTCATTTCTAGCACATAGCCAAAAAATCGCCCCATTGACTTACATTGGAGTGCAGAAAAGGTCATTTTTTCTCGGTCCCTTTAAGAGGTAGGAGTTAAACAAGCTTAGGTCTGCGGTGCCCAGGGGGGACCCCATCCAGCCCACACTGAGTTTCATTCCTACCACCTTAGGAAAAAAAGTCATTATTTTGAGGCTTAGAAGTCATTTCTGCAATTCCCATAGAAAATCAATGGCGTCTCTATTCAATTGTGTGGAGCGCATATCAGGTGGATTTTCTCTGCCGGCTTAAGAGATACACGTGAAACTAAAGCCGATCCTGGGTGCCTAGGGTGCCTGTCATCCAATCGGCACTGAATTTCATTTCTAGCACATAGCCAAAAAATCGCCCCATTGACTTACATTGGAGTGCAGAAAAGGTCATTTTTTCTCGGTCCCTTTAAGAGGTAGGAGTTAAACAAGCTTAGGTCTGCGGTGCCCAGGGGGGACCCCATCCAGCCCGCACTGAGTTTCATTCCTACCACCTTAGGAAAAAAAGTCATTATTTTGAGGCTTAGAAGTCATTTCTGCAATTCCCATAGAAAATCAACGGCGTCTCTAATTCAATTGTGTGGAGCGCATATCAGGTGGGTTTTCTCTGCCGGCTTAAGAGATACACGTGAAACTAAAGCCGATCCTGGGTGCCTAGGGTGCCTGTCATCCAATCCGCACTGAATTTCATTTCTAGCACATAGCCAAAAAATCGCCCCATTGACTTACATTGGAGTGCAGAAAAGGTCATTTTTTCTCGGTCCCTTTAAGAGGTAGGAGTTAAACAAGCTTAGGTCTGCGGTGCCCAGGGGGGACCCCATCCAGCCCACACTGAGTTTCATTCCTACCACCTTATGAAAAAAAGTCATTATTTTGAGGCTTAGAAGTCATTTCTGCAATTCCCATAGAAAATCAATGGCGTCTCTATTCAATTGTGTGGAGCGCATATCAGGTGGATTTTCTCTGCCGGCTTAAGAGATACACGTGAAACTAAAGCCGATCCTGGGTGCCTAGGGTGCCTGTCATCCAATCCGCACTGAATTTCATTTCTAGCACATAGCCAAAAAATCGCCCCATTGACTTACATTGGAGTGCAGAAAAGGTCATTTTCTCTCGGTCCCTTTAAGAGGTAGGAGTTAAACAAGCTTAGGTCTGCGGTGCCCAGGGGGGACCCCATCCAGCCCGCACTGAGTTTCATTCCTACCACCGTAGGAAAAAAAGTCATTATTTTGAGGCTTAGAAGTCATTTCTGCAATTCCCATAGAAAATCAACGGCGTCTCTAATTCAATTGTGTGGAGCGCATATCAGGTGGGTTTTCTCTGCCGGCTTAAGAGATACACGTGAAACTAAAGCCGATCCTGGGTGCCTAGGGTGCCTGTCATCCAATCCGCACTGAATTTCATTTCTAGCACATAGCCAAAAAATCGCCCCATTGACTTACATTGGAGTGCAGAAAAGGTCATTTTTTCTCGGTCCCTTTAAGAGGTAGGAGTTAAACAAGCTTAGGTCTGCGGTGCCCAGGGGGGACCCCATCCAGCCCACACTGAGTTTCATTCCTACCACCTTAGGAAAAAAAGTCATTATTTTGAGGCTTAGAAGTCATTTCTGCAATTCCCATAGAAAATCAATGGCGTCTCTATTCAATTGTGTGGAGCGCATATCAGGTGGATTTTCTCTGCCGGCTTAAGAGATACACGTGAAACTAAAGCCGATCCTGGGTGCCTAGGGTGCCTGTCATCCAATCGGCACTGAATTTCATTTCTAGCACATAGCCAAAAAATCGCCCCATTGACTTACATTGGAGTGCAGAAAAGGTCATTTTTTCTCGGTCCCTTTAAGAGGTAGGAGTTAAACAAGCTTAGGTCTGCGGTGCCCAGGGGGGACCCCATCCAGCCCACACTGAGTTTCATTCCTACCACCTTAGGAAAAAAAGTCATTATTTTGAGGCTTAGAAGTCATTTCTGCAATTCCCATAGAAAATCAACGGCGTCTCTAATTCAATTGTGTGGAGCGCATATCAGGTGGGTTTTCTCTGCCGGGTTAAGAGATACACGTGAAACTAAAGCCGATCCTGGGTGCCTAGGGTGCCTGTCATCCAATCCGCACTGAATTTCATTTCTAGCACATAGCCAAAAAATCGCCCCATTGACTTACATTGGAGTGCAGAAAAGGTCATTTTTTCTCGGTCCCTTTAAGAGGTAGGAGTTAAACAAGCTTAGGTCTGCGGTGCCCAGGGGGGACCCCATCCAGCCCACACTGAGTTTCATTCCTACCACCTTAGGAAAAAAAGTCATTATTTTGAGGCTTAGAAGTCATTTCTGCAATTCCCATAGAAAATCAATGGCGTCTCTATTCAATTGTGTGGAGCGCATATCAGGTGGATTTTCTCTGCCGGCTTAAGAGATACACGTGAAACTAAAGCCGATCCTGGGTGCCTAGGGTGCCTGTCATCCAATCCGCACTGAATTTCATTTCTAGCACATAGCCAAAAAATCGCCCCATTGACTTACATTGGAGTGCAGAAAAGGTCATTTTTTCTCGGTCCCTTTAAGAGGTAGGAGTTAAACAAGCTTAGGTCTGCGGTGCCCAGGGGGGACCCCATCCAGCCCACACTGAGTTTCATTCCTACCACCTTAGGAAAAAAAGTCATTATTTTGAGGCTTAGAAGTCATTTCTGCAATTCCCATAGAAAATCAATGGCGTCTCTATTCAATTGTGTGGAGCGCATATCAGGTGGATTTTCTCTGCCGGCTTAAGAGATACACGTGAAACTAAAGCCGATCCTGGGTGCCTAGGGTGCCTGTCATCCAATCCGCACTGAATTTCATTTCTAGCACATAGCCAAAAAATCGCCCCATTGACTTACATTGGAGTGCAGAAAAGGTCATTTTTTCTCGGTCCCTTTAAGAGGTAGGAGTTAAACAAGCTTAGGTCTGCGGTGCCCAGGGGGGACCCCATCCAGCCCACACTGAGTTTCATTCCTACCACCTTAGGAAAAAAAGTCATTATTTTGAGGCTTAGAAGTCATTTCTGCAATTCCCATAGAAAATCAATGGCGTCTCTATTCAATTGTGTGGAGCGCATATCAGGTGGATTTTCTCTGCCGGCTTAAGAGATACACGTGAAACTAAAGCCGATCCTGGGTGCCTAGGGTGCCTGTCATCCAATCCGCACTGAATTTCATTTCTAGCACATAGCCAAAAAATCGCCCCATTGACTTACATTGGAGTGCAGAAAATGTCATTTTTTCTCGGTCCCTTTAAGAGGTAGGAGTTAAACAAGCTTAGGTCTGCGGTGCCCAGGGGGGACCCCATCCAGCCCGCACTGAGTTTCATTCCTACCACCTTAGGAAAAAAAGTCATTATTTTGAGGCTTAGAAGTCATTTCTGCAATTCCCATAGAAAATCAACGGCGTCTCTAATTCAATTGTGTGGAGCGCATATCAGGTGGGTTTTCTCTGCCGGCTTAAGAGATACATGTGAAACTAAAGCCGATCCTGGGTGCCTAGGGTGCCTGTCATCCAATCGGCACTGAATTTCATTTCTAGCACATAGCCAAAAAATCGCCCCATTGACTTACATTGGAGTGCAGAAAAGGTCATTTTTTCTCGGTCCCTTTAAGAGGTAGGAGTTAAACAAGCTTAGGTCTGCGGTGCCCAGGGGGGACCCCATCCAGCCCGCACTGAGTTTCATTCCTACCACCTTAGGAAAAAAAGTCATTATTTTGAGGCTTAGAAGTCATTTCTGCAATTCCCATAGAAAATCAACGGCGTCTCTAATTCAATTGTGTGGAGCGCATATCAGGTGGGTTTTCTCTGCCGGCTTAAGAGATACACGTGAAACTAAAGCCGATCCTGGGTGCCTAGGGTGCCTGTCATCCAATCCGCACTGAATTTCATTTCTAGCACATAGCCAAAAAATCGCCCCATTGACTTACATTGGAGTGCAGAAAAGGTCATTTTTTCTCGGTCCCTTTAAGAGGTAGGAGTTAAACAAGCTTAGGTCTGCGGTGCCCAGGGGGGACCCCATCCAGCCCACACTGAGTTTCATTCCTACCACCTTATGAAAAAAAAGTCATTATTTTGAGGCTTAGAAGTCATTTCTGCAATTCCCATAGAAAATCAATGGCATCTCGTGACCGGAAGTGCTAATGAGAAGCAGCACTTAGGTTGAGCTCCGGGACCGGCCGCGAAGAACGGGGACTTCCAGCAGAGATGTCAGCCCAGCAGATCAAAAAGACAAAGGAGAAGAAAGAAGAGGTACCGGGGAACGGATCGAGACCGCCGCCGAAGGACGCTGCGCTGCAGAAGAGGAGAGAAGGGAAGAAGCAGCTCAGCAGCGCCGAGCATCCTGAGACCGCGGCCATCTTGGTTGAGGCAGAGCGGCACCCGACACCCGGAAGCAGCCTGCAGCAGCGCTCCGAACAACAGAAGACCGGCGGACTTGTGAGTATCGGGTCCTCTAGACCCCGATCTCCCCCAGCAGCCCCTCAGCGCCCGGGAAAAACTAAAGGGGACCCCACAATGGAGCGCATTAGCGCTAATGGAGCGGCCATATTGGATGGGGCAGAGGAGCCCCGGAACGCCGCGGAAAGCCCGACACAGGGCCCTGCAGTTAATTACATCCAGGGATTAAGTGGCAGCTCCTCCAGTATGCAGAGCGCCACTCTTAAACCTCAAATAAAAGAAAAAGACCCCCTTTCCTCATACATAGACCAGCCACAGTCACAGATAGGAAGTAAAGTGGTGGCCATCTTGAATGAGGCACCACAGCAACACAGGAGAAGTGATGCTCAACGCCACACACAGACACAGGGGGACTATATTATAAAAACCCCAGGACATGAATTAACCTGCAATCAATCTGATCCTCTCTCTCAATCACATGAAAACAATGAAGCTTTGCTGCTGATAAAACAAAGGAATCACATAGCCTCAAATGTTATGATGACACATGATCACACTATCAAAAATAAGCTTCAAACGCATAACGAAATCACATATGCCGCTATGGTGAGAGACGGAAAACAAGTAGGACCAGAGCTTGATCTTAACATCACACTAAGCAGGAACACTGAATTCTCTCATTTCACTCATCAAGAACATCAGCTTTATTTAGAGCACCCTGACAGCATTCAGCAGATGCCTATACAACAAAAAAGACTGTCTAGGGAATTTGAAAATGATGAGGATTCATCGACACCTGTAGATTCAGACTTGGAAGAAGAGCCGCCTACGAAAAAGACTCTTAATAAAACTCCAAGAAAAAGAGACTTAAATAAATCTATGCACCCGGGCTACTACAGCTCCTCTGACGAGTCATATGCATCCTCCACCCAGTCAATCATACATAATCAGCTGCCTGTAAATACAGGAGACTCCCTCTCTAAAGAAAATGCCATTAAAACCCTGCAGGGTCATCCAGAACTCCAAGCCTTATTGGCATTGATCCCCACGAAACAAGACCTGCAGGCACTTGCGCAAGACATGAAAACGCTTTGGCGCAAAGATCTTACACAAGTGCAAGAGAAGGTTACTGTCCTAGAAAAGAAAGCAGCCACTTCAGACAGTAAGCAACAAAAACAAGAACGCCAAATACAAGATCTTATGGTCACAACTCAAGCTTTACAGACCTCTCAAAAGATGCTGATATTACGAATGGACGATATTGAAAACCGCAATAGGCGGAATAATATCAGGATAAGGGGTCTTACAGAGGAGATACAATCTGTTGACTTAAATAGAGTCCTGATATCTATCTTTAATAAAATCCTGAACAGGCCGGAGGACTCACACATTGAATTGGACAGGGCACACAGGGCCCTCAAGCCGAGAGGAACCGACCCAAGGAGACCACGCGATGTTATTTGCAGGGTTCATTTCTATTCACTGAAGGAAGAGATCATGAAGAAGGCAAAAACACTAAAAGACATAGCTTTTAATGGTAACAAACTCCAAATATTTTCAGATCTCTCCCTGCTGACATTGCGTCAGAGAATGACCCTGAAACCATTAACCCAAGCTCTGCAGGAAAAAAATCTGCAATACAAATGCGGCTTCCCATTTTCCCTGACAGTCAGAGCTGCAAACGGAGCAGTTACACTCAGAGAACCGAAGGACATTCCAGGATTTTTGAGGGCCCTCAACCTTCCTAGTCTAAACCTACACGAATGGGTGGAGCTCCATCATACCATGGTATTGCCGCCTCCAACGTACATCTCACAGAAGAGAGGTGACCACGAAGCCAGCTCGGCCAACACCACACAAGATGCACCGCCACTTCCACAGAGGCAAAAGAGGAAGTGATTAATCGATTTTTTGTTCCTTTTGCTTTTTTCTCTCCCAACTGAGCAGCTAATATTTCATAGTCGTGTATAGGCTTGTCTAGAGAGATAATTTGTTTAACTCCCACTGAGTAATATTTAAAGGAGGCTTTAATCAGCTAACATTGTGTTTAGAATGCTAGCATTATGTTATGTTTAACACAGTGGAGGAAAATGTTAGAGTAGTCCTGCTAGGCCCTACCACAATAGAGTTTACCTCACAAACCTTCACACTGACACCTCAACGTCCTCATTACCAATTCAGTTTAACATACTTTAGCCACCACCATACATAATAACATCTCAAATATACTGGCTATAGTTATCTCCCTCAGGAGCCTCTCACTTAGTAGGAACCTAGGAAGTCTTGCCCCTCACTACATACAACTAGGCCTCAAACATCCTAGATTTAGTTATCTTTCTTGGAAAACTTTTCATCCTTCCGCTTACATACCTGACACATAGTTCTCCATTCCCTCTCCTGGTCTAGTAAGAATTAGACTACTAACTATAGGTAGTCCCCCCCAAACATGAATATAGCAGAGATACTCATAGGCCTATACCCACTGGAAATTCAACAACCCGTTAACACTTCCGCTCACAGAACCAACAGGAACCCTTGTTTAACAAGAATTAGTGACCTGTTCACACCTAGTTAAGTGCGTAGTTTGTACGCTATTTCTTTTTCCTTTAGCTTGTTATTTGAATTTACTTACTGTTATTGTTGATCAATAATTAACCTCTCCCCCTCCCTTCTTTCCCTACATTTCTCTCTCCTGCTCATCCCCCATACCCCGGGATACACCTGTCGCCTGAAGAGTATTGACATCACAGAGTCCTCGCTCCTGACAACTATCATTACTTGAGTAAGTACCAATTACACCCACACACAATGAATGACCTAATTCTCTGCACGCTGAACGTTAACGGCTTCAACGTGCCAGAGAAAAGGTCAAACATACTCTACACTTTGCATAAACAGAACGCAAAAATCCTATTCCTACAAGAAACCCATTTCAAGACTGACAAAACCCCTGACCTCTCAAAAAATAGGTATTACCCCATCTGGACTCATAGCACCTGCCATGACAAAAAAATAAAAGGAGTCTCTATTGCCATCCACAAATCTCTCCCCATTAAAATTATTGACAAAAAAATTGACCCAGACAGTAGGTATATCTTCCTAACATGCATTATAGATGGGATCACCTTAACGCTAGCTAATATTTATGCCCCCAACACAGATCAAGTACCATATCTTGTGAAAATACTGAGAGAGCTCCACGATTTTGCAAAAGGCCACATCATTTTAGGCGGGGACTTAAATACCCCTTTGAACCCTCTAATCGATACATCGTCAGGGAAAACAAGCCTCCCGTTCAAAAAAATCAGAGCACTGCAGAGGACTCTGAGGGAGCTCAGGATCTATGACACATGGAGGGTCTTCAACCCTAACATGAAAGATTTCACACACTACTCTGCAGCGACAAACAGCTACAGCAGAATTGATCTGATCCTCTCTTCGCATGGCATGCTGAGCTCCCTCAGACACTCCAGTATTGGCAACATTATTCTAACTGATCATGCCCCTGTCTTCTCAACATTCAGCCTCACACCAACTGCTCCCCGGTCATTCAATTGGAAACTAAACGAATCACTATTAGATGATCCGATATGTGTCGCTGCAATAAAAGAAACAGCAGACCTTTTCCTTGAAGTACATGAAAAAGATCCCACCGCTCCTACAATTATATGGGAAGCATTTAAAGCCACTTTGAGAGGGACCCTGATTTCTCAAGGAGCCAGAGTCAAAAGAGAGAGAACCAAACAAATAGACTTGCTCACTGAGAAAATACACACCCTAGAAACCTCTCATAAAAGAACCTTATTGGACAGTACATTACTTGAGCTCTCTGCCACCAGAACTAAACTCAAAGATCTCCTCTTCAAACAGTACCAGAGAACGGTACAAATATGTGGTAAAACCTTCTATACCTGGGGCAATAAGCCAAGTAAATTACTCGCCAATGCTTTGAAAAACAAAAAAACCTCCCTTACAATCCCCTCTATCAGAACCACAAACGGATCGCTGTCCTATAAATCAGAGATAATAGCAGACACCTTTAAAAGCTATTACACGGGCCTATATCAATTACCAGTCCCTAATAATCCTGACTCATCCCCACGTGCCCCACTTAACCTAAGACAATATATAGAAAAAACCAAACTACCCATGATAAATGAAGATATTAAAAAGAATTTAGAAGAAAACTTCACCATTGATGAACTTAAAAACACCATAAAAGACTTACCAAATGGAAAAAGCCCAGGCCCAGACGGGTACACCACTAAATTCTATAAACACTACTCAGATATCATCACCCCCCTATTATTGAAGTCCTTTAACTTTATATCAGAACTAAATCCACCCCCCGCCGCTTTCTTGGAGGCCTTTATATCAGTGATACCGAAGGAAGGTAAAGATCACAACATTTGTTCTAACTACAGGCCGATCTCATTACTCAACATTGATACTAAAATATTTGCCAAAACCATAGCTAAAAGACTGGCGCCTCTCCTCGAATCTCTGGTCCACCTAGATCAAGTAGGCTTCGTCCCATCCAGGGAAGCGAAAGATAATACACTCCGAGCCTTCACCATCGCGAGCTATATACATAACTCCAAAAAGAAATCTCTCCTCCTTTCTCTCGATGCCGAGAAGGCTTTTGATCGGGTGGACTGGAGATTCATAGAAGCGACGCTATCTCAGATCGGCCTAGGACCAAATATTCTCTCCAAAATTATGTCCCTTTATACACTCCCCAGTGCCAGGATCAAAATTAATGGCATTACTTCTAGCAAACTGGACATTAGGAATGGAACCAGACAGGGATGCCCATTATCCCCGCTGATATATGTACTTTGTATGGAGCACCTTCTAACGGATATCAGAAATAATCCTGACATAACCGGTGTTACAGTAGGAACCAAAGAGCACTTATGTTCTGCTTATGCAGATGACCTACTGCTCTTCTTAACAAAGCCACATATATCACTCCCATCACTAATGGCCACAATAAAAGAATTTGCTTACTTCAGTAATTATAAATTAAACATAACAAAATGCGAAGCTTGGGGACTCAATTTCTCTGAGAAAGAAATGACAGATCTTAAAAACAACTTCCAGTTTAATTGGAGTAACAATGCCCTAAACTATCTAGGCACACTCATAACTATCTCTAATAAAGATATTATAGAAAAAAATTTCAGCCCCCTCATAAAATCTATTAAAGAAGACTTACATAGTTGGGATCAGAAGAGTTTCTCATGGTCAGGCAGAATCAATATAATAAAAATGAATATCCTACCGAGGATTTTATATCTCTTCCAAACTGTCCCGGCAACACTACAACAAAACTACCTGACCAGGATAAACTCACTCATAGGCAAATTCATCTGGTCCAATAAACCGGCCCGCTTAAAAAACAGTATTCTCACTAAATCTAAAACAGATGGTGGATTAGCACTACCAAACATAATACACTACTACCACGCCTCCATCCTAGGGAGAGTAGTAGAAGCTTTCCACTTAAGACACAAGAAAATGTGGATTAACCTGGAAGCCGCAGCCACAAACTTTGACCCGACAGCCATTCTGTGGACCCCAAAGGAAATTCTAAAAGACGTTACTTCACTCATACATTCCCCGGTTAGCTCTTCTATCTTATTACTCGCCAAATCTCGCTCCCAGGACCTTGCAGGCCTTTTTAAATCGGACGGACCTTTAATACCCCTAGGAAAAAATTATAGATTCACCCCAGCCCTTCACTCTGACTCTTTCATGGGCATACCCACAGACAAAGGGGTCACGTTTAGTAACATCATGAAAGATGGAGACATCTTACCATTTGATAAAATGCCATACGATTCCAATAGAGATATAGCTTCACACATAAACGATAACAAACAATACCATCAACTGTCTGACTTCATAAACAGACAAAACTCAAATCTTCAACTATCCAGAAAACTCTTACCATTTGAGCAGCTCTGTTCCTCATCAAACCACACTCACAAAATTATATCAAAAATCTACACGATTTTCCTAGCCAACATAGATGACGCACGTCCTGAGTACTTTGAGAAATGGGAAAGGGACTTAAACGTCAAATTCTCAGAAGATGAGGTTAATAAAGCGCTCTATATGACACACAAAACTTCCTTATCTTGCAATATTCAAGAGAGGAATTATAAAGTACTATCAAGATGGTACTTCGTACCAACTAAGCTAAAAACTTTCTATCCTGATCATAAAGACAATTGTTGGAGATGTGGCGGGGAAAAGGGAAACATGCTGCACATCTGGTGGAGTTGCCCCAAAATAAGGCCTTTTTGGGACAAAATATTGGACATCATCAACAAAATAACAGACACTCCAATCAAAAACTCACCAGAACAGGCTTTGCTATTAATGATACCCGTTCCCCTATATCTATGCAAGTACTCTCTGACAGGCTTCATGTTAGTAGCTGCAAAAGCTATTATAGCTAGACTCTGGAAGACCCCCACTGCTCCTTCGATTTTGAAGTGGGTAGAGGAGGTAAATAGCTATCACAGAATGGAGGAACTGGTATCAGACAATAGGAATGCTGGTAACAAATCATTCTATACAAAATGGCTACCATGGACCTCATATCGAGAAAACCCCCCACCTTCAGACACACCCTCCCTCTCATGTAACTCTGACGATTAAGCAAACTCAAGTACAACGGACTTAAAGAATGCGCAGTGACTCTGTGGTGCCAACGAATTCAGGTATCAGGTGAGAACATATCCTCAAAGACTCAGTACCCATTTGTTCTTTGACTAAGGTGATTGCAGTATCTTCATTATGTTATAATAAAGTACCCATTACCCTTCCCCACATACCATTCCCTCCCTTACCTCCCTTCATTCCCCCCTCCGTTCCCCCCCCCCTCTTTATTATTCATTTTCATTTCTTACATCGATTTTACTATTTGCGATTGAATAGATTATATTCTCTTTCTAAAACGTTAAAAAAAAAGTAATAACTTTCCTCCTCAATAAAAACTAAATTTGTTAGAAAATCAATGGCGTCTCTATTCAATTGTGTGGAGCGCATATCAGGTGGATTTTCTCTGCCGGCTTAAGAGATACACGTGAAACTAAAGCCGATCCTGGGTGCCTAGGGTGCCTGTCATCCAATCCGCACTGAATTTCATTTCTAGCACATAGCCAAAAAATCGCCCCATTGACTTACATTGGAGTGCAGAAAAGGTCATTTTTTCTCGGTCCCTTTAAGAGGTAGGAGTTAAACAAGCTTAGGTCTGCGGTGCCCAGGGGGGACCCCATCCAGCCCGCACTGAGTTTCATTCCTACCACCTTAGGAAAAAAAGTCATTATTTTGAAGCTTAGAAGTCATTTCTGCAATTCCCATAGAAAATCAACGGCGTCTCTAATTCAATTGTGTGGAGCGCATATCAGGTGGGTTTTCTCTGCCGGCTTAAGAGATACACGTGAAACTAAAGCCGATCCTGGGTGCCTAGGGTGCCTGTCATCCAATCCGCACTGAATTTCATTTCTAGCACATATCCAAAAAATCGCCCCATTGACTTACATTGGAGTGCAGAAAAGGTCATTTTTTCTCGGTCCCTTTAAGAGGTAGGAGTTAAACAAGCTTAGGTCTGCGGTGCCCAGGGGGGACCCCATCCAGCCCGCACTGAGTTTCATTCCTACCACCTTAGGAAAAAAAGTCATTATTTTGAGGCTTAGAAGTCATTTCTGCAATTCCCATAGAAAATCAACGGCGTCTCTAATTCAATTGTGTGGAGCGCATATCAGGTGGGTTTTCTCTGCCGGCTTAAGAGATACACGTGAAACTAAAGCCGATCCTGGGTGCCTAGGGTGCCTGTCATCCAATCCGCACTGAATTTCATTTCTAGCACATAGCCAAAAAATCGCCCCATTGACTTACATTGGAGTGCAGAAAAGGTCATTTTTTCTCGGTCCCTTTAAGAGGTAGGAGTTAAACAAGCTTAGGTCTGCGGTGCCCAGGGGGGACCCCATCCAGCCCACACTGAGTTTCATTCCTACCACCTTAGGAAAAAAAGTCATTATTTTGAGGCTTAGAAGTCATTTCTGCAATTCCCATAGAAAATCAACGGCGTCTCTAATTCAATTGTGTGGAGCGCATATCAGGTGGGTTTTCTCTGCCGGCTTAAGAGATACACGTGAAACTAAAGCCGATCCTGGGTGCCTAGGGTGCCTGTCATCCAATCCGCACTGAATTTCATTTCTAGCACATATCCAAAAAATCGCCCCATTGACTTACATTGGAGTGCAGAAAAGGTCATTTTTTCTCGGTCTCTTTAAGAGGTAGGAGTTAAACAAGCTTAGGTCTGCGGTGCCCAGGGGGGACCCCATCCAGCCCGCACTGAGTTTCATTCCTACCACCTTAGGAAAAAAAGTCATTATTTTGAGGCTTAGAAGTCATTTCTGCAATTCCCATAGAAAATCAACGGCGTCTCTAATTCAATTGTGTGGAGCGCATATCAGGTGGGTTTTCTCTGCCGGCTTAAGAGATACACGTGAAACTAAAGCCGATCCTGGGTGCCTAGGGTGCCTGTCATCCAATCCGCACTGAATTTCATTTCTAGCACATAGCCAAAAAATCGCCCCATTGACTTACATTGGAGTGCAGAAAAGGTCATTTTTTCTCGGTCCCTTTAAGAGGTAGGAGTTAAACAAGCTTAGGTCTGCGGTGCCCAGGGGGGACCCCATCCAGCCCACACTGAGTTTCATTCCTACCACCTTAGGAAAAAAAGTCATTATTTTGAGGCTTAGAAGTCATTTCTGCAATTCCCATAGAAAATCAATGGCGTCTCTATTCAATTGTGTGGAGCGCATATCAGGTGGATTTTCTCTGCCGGCTTAAGAGATACACGTGAAACTAAAGCCGATCCTGGGTGCCTAGGGTGCCTGTCATCCAATCCGCACTGAATTTCATTTCTAGCACATAGCCAAAAAATCGCCCCATTGACTTACATTGGAGTGCAGAAAAGGTCATTTTCTCTCGGTCCCTTTAAGAGGTAGGAGTTAAACAAGCTTAGGTCTGCGGTGCCCAGGGGGGACCCCATCCAGCCCGCACTGAGTTTCATTCCTACCACCTTAGGAAAAAAAAGTCATTATTTTGAGGCTTAGAAGTCATTTCTGCAATTCCCATAGAAAATCAACGGCGTCTCTAATTCAATTGTGTGGAGCGCATATCAGGTGGGTTTTCTCTGCCGGCTTAAGAGATACACGTGAAACTAAAGCCGATCCTGGGTGCCTAGGGTGCCTGTCATCCAATCCGCACTGAATTTCATTTCTAGCACATAGCCAAAAAATCGCCCCATTGACTTACATTGGAGTGCAGAAAATGTCATTTTTTCTCGGTCCCTTTAAGAGGTAGGAGTTAAACAAGCTTAGGTCTGCGGTGCCCAGGGGGGACCCCATCCAGCCCGCACTGAGTTTCATTCCTACCACCTTAGGAAAAAAAGTCATTATTTTGAGGCTTAGAAGTCATTTCTGCAATTCCCATAGAAAATCAACTGGCGTCTCTAATTCAATTGTGTGGAGCGCATATCAGGTGGGATTTTCTCTGCCGGCTTAAGAGATACACGTGAAACTAAAGCCGATCCTGGGTGCCTAGGGTGCCTGTCATCCAATCCGCACTGAATTTCATTTCTAGCACATAGCCAAAAAATCGCCCCATTGACTTACATTGGAGTGCAGAAAAGGTCATTTTTTCTCGGTCCCTTTAAGAGGTAGGAGTTAAACAAGCTTAGGTCTGCGGTGCCCAGGGGGGAACCCATCCAGCCCACACTGAGTTTCATTCCTACCACCTTAGGAAAAAAAGTCATTATTTTGAGGCTTAGAAGTCATTTCTGCAATTCCCATAGAAAATCAATGGCGTCTCTATTCAATTGTGTGGAGCGCATATCAGGTGGATTTTCTCTGCCGGCTTAAGAGATACACGTGAAACTAAAGCCGATCCTGGGTGCCTAGGGTGCCTGTCATCCAATCCGCACTGAATTTCATTTCTAGCACATAGCCAAAAAATCGCCCCATTGACTTACATTGGAGTGCAGAAAAGGTCATTTTTTCTCGGTCCCTTTAAGAGGTAGGAGTTAAACAAGCTTAGGTCTGCGGTGCCCAGGGGGGACCCCATCCAGCCCACACTGAGTTTCATTCCTACCACCTTAGGAAAAAAAGTCATTATTTTGAGGCTTAGAAGTCATTTCTGCAATTCCCATAGAAAATCAACGGCGTCTCTAATTCAATTGTGTGGAGCGCATATCAGGTGGATTTTCTCTGCCGGCTTAAGAGATACACGTGAAACTAAAGCCGATCCTGGGTGCCTAGGGTGCCTGTCATCCAATCCGCACTGAATTTCATTTCTAGCACATATCCAAAAAATCGCCCCATTGACTTACATTGGAGTGCAGAAAAGGTCATTTTTTCTCGGTCCTCTTTAAGAGGTAGGAGTTAAACAAGCTTAGGTCTGCGGTGCCCAGGGGGGACCCCATCCAGCCCGCACTGAGTTTCATTCCTACCACCTTAGGAAAAAAAGTCATTATTTTGAGGCTTAGAAGTCATTTCTGCAATTCCCATAGAAAATCAACGGCGTCTCTAATTCAATTGTGTGGAGCGCATATCAGGTGGGTTTTCTCTGCCGGCTTAAGAGATACACGTGAAACTAAAGCCGATCCTGGGTGCCTAGGGTGCCTGTCATCCAATCCGCACTGAATTTCATTTCTAGCACATAGCCAAAAAATCGCCCCATTGACTTACATTGGAGTGCAGAAAAGGTCATTTTTTCTCGGTCCCTTTAAGAGGTAGGAGTTAAACAAGCTTAGGTCTGCGGTGCCCAGGGGGGACCCCATCCAGCCCACACTGAGTTTCATTCCTACCACCTTAGGAAAAAAAGTCATTATTTTGAGGCTTAGAAGTCATTTCTGCAATTCCCATAGAAAATCAATGGCGTCTCTATTCAATTGTGTGGAGCGCATATCAGGTGGATTTTCTCTGCCGGCTTAAGAGATACACGTGAAACTAAAGCCGATCCTGGGTGCCTAGGGTGCCTGTCATCCAATCCGCACTGAATTTCATTTCTAGCACATAGCCAAAAAATCGCCCCATTGACTTACATTGGAGTGCAGAAAAGGTCATTTTCTCTCGGTCCCTTTAAGAGGTAGGAGTTAAACAAGCTTAGGTCTGCGGTGCCCAGGGGGGACCCCATCCAGCCCGCACTGAGTTTCATTCCTACCACCTTAGGAAAAAAAAGTCATTATTTTGAGGCTTAGAAGTCATTTCTGCAATTCCCATAGAAAATCAACGGCGTCTCTAATTCAATTGTGTGGAGCGCATATCAGGTGGGTTTTCTCTGCCGGCCTAAGAGATACACGTGAAACTAAAGCCGATCCTGGGTGCCTAGGGTGCCTGTCATCCAATCCGCACTGAATTTCATTTCTAGCACATATCCAAAAAATCGCCCCATTGACTTACATTGGAGTGCAGAAAAGGTCATTTTTTCTCGGTCCCTTTAAGAGGTAGGAGTTAAACAAGCTTAGGTCTGCGGTGCCCAGGGGGGACCCCATCCAGCCCACACTGAGTTTCATTCCTACCACCTTAGGAAAAAAAGTCATTATTTTGAGGCTTAGAAGTCATTTCTGCAATTCCCATAGAAAATCAATGGCGTCTCTATTCAATTGTGTGGAGCGCATATCAGGTGGATTTTCTCTGCCGGCTTAAGAGATACACGTGAAACTAAAGCCGATCCTGGGTGCCTAGGGTGCCTGTCATCCAATCCGCACTGAATTTCATTTCTAGCACATAGCCAAAAAATCGCCCCATTGACTTACATTGGAGTGCAGAAAAGGTCATTTTCTCTCGGTCCCTTTAAGAGGTAGGAGTTAAACAAGCTTAGGTCTGCGGTGCCCAGGGGGGACCCCATCCAGCCCGCACTGAGTTTCATTCCTACCACCTTAGGAAAAAAAAGTCATTATTTTGAGGCTTAGAAGTCATTTCTGCAATTCCCATAGAAAATCAACGGCGTCTCTAATTCAATTGTGTGGAGCGCATATCAGGTGGGTTTTCTCTGCCGGCTTAAGAGATACACGTGAAACTAAAGCCGATCCTGGGTGCCTAGGGTGCCTGTCATCCAATCCGCACTGAATTTCATTTCTAGCACATATCCAAAAAATCGCCCCATTGACTTACATTGGAGTGCAGAAAAGGTCATTTTTTCTCGGTCCCTTTAAGAGGTAGGAGTTAAACAAGCTTAGGTCTGCGGTGCCCAGGGGGGACCCCATCCAGCCCGCACTGAGTTTCATTCCTACCACCTTAGGAAAAAAAGTCATTATTTTGAGGCTTAGAAGTCATTTCTGCAATTCCCATAGAAAATCAACGGCGTCTCTAATTCAATTGTGTGGAGCGCATATCAGGTGGGTTTTCTCTGCCGGCTTAAGAGATACACGTGAAACTAAAGCCGATCCTGGGTGCCTAGGGTGCCTGTCATCCAATCCGCACTGAATTTCATTTCTAGCACATATCCAAAAAATCGCCCCATTGACTTACATTGGAGTGCAGAAAAGGTCATTTTTTCTCGGTCCCTTTAAGAGGTAGGAGTTAAACAAGCTTAGGTCTGCGGTGCCCAGGGGGGACCCCATCCAGCCCAGCACTGAGTTTCATTCCTACCACCTTAGGAAAAAAAGTCATTATTTTGAGGCTTAGAAGTCATTTCTGCAATTCCCATAGAAAATCAACGGCGTCTCTAATTCAATTGTGTGGAGCGCATATCAGGTGGGTTTTCTCTGCCGGCTTAAGAGATACACGTGAAACTAAAGCCGATCCTGGGTGCCTAGGGTGCCTGTCATCCAATCCGCACTGAATTTCATTTCTAGCACATAGCCAAAAAATCGCCCCATTGACTTACATTGGAGTGCAGAAAAGGTCATTTTTTCTCGGTCCCTTTAAGAGGTAGGAGTTAAACAAGCTTAGGTCTGCGGTGCCCAGGGGGGACCCCATCCAGCCCGCACTGAGTTTCATTCCTACCACCTTAGGAAAAAAAGTCATTATTTTGAGGCTTAGAAGTCATTTCTGCAATTCCCATAGAAAATCAACGGCGTCTCTAATTCAATTGTGTGGAGCGCATATCAGGTGGGTTTTCTCTGCCGGCTTAAGAGATACACGTGAAACTAAAGCCGATCCTGGGTGCCTAGGGTGCCTGTCATCCAATCCGCACTGAATTTCATTTCTAGCACATAGCCAAAAAATCGCCCCATTGACTTACATTGGAGTGCAGAAAAGGTCATTTTTTCTCGGTCCCTTTAAGAGGTAGGAGTTAAACAAGCTTAGGTCTGCGGTGCCCAGGGGGGAACCCATCCAGCCCACACTGAGTTTCATTCCTACCACCTTAGGAAAAAAAGTCATTATTTTGAGGCTTAGAAGTCATTTCTGCAATTCCCATAGAAAATCAATGGCGTCTCTATTCAATTGTGTGGAGCGCATATCAGGTGGATTTTCTCTGCCGGCTTAAGAGATACACGTGAAACTAAAGCCGATCCTGGGTGCCTAGGGTGCCTGTCATCCAATCCGCACTGAATTTCATTTCTAGCACATAGCCAAAAAATCGCCCCATTGACTTACATTGGAGTGCAGAAAAGGTCATTTTCTCTCGGTCCCTTTAAGAGGTAGGAGTTAAACAAGCTTAGGTCTGCGGTGCCCAGGGGGGACCCCATCCAGCCCGCACTGAGTTTCATTCCTACCACCTTAGGAAAAAAAAGTCATTATTTTGAGGCTTAGAAGTCATTTCTGCAATTCCCATAGAAAATCAACGGCGTCTCTAATTCAATTGTGTGGAGCGCATATCAGGTGGGTTTTCTCTGCCGGCTTAAGAGATACACGTGAAACTAAAGCCGATCCTGGGTGCCTAGGGTGCCTGTCATCCAATCCGCACTGAATTTCATTTCTAGCACATAGCCAAAAAATCGCCCCATTGACTTACATTGGAGTGCAGAAAATGTCATTTTTTCTCGGTCCCTTTAAGAGGTAGGAGTTAAACAAGCTTAGGTCTGCGGTGCCCAGGGGGGACCCCATCCAGCCCGCACTGAGTTTCATTCCTACCACCTTAGGAAAAAAAGTCATTATTTTGAGGCTTAGAAGTCATTTCTGCAATTCCCATAGAAAATCAACGGCGTCTCTAATTCAATTGTGTGGAGCGCATATCAGGTGGGATTTTCTCTGCCGGCTTAAGAGATACACGTGAAACTAAAGCCGATCCTGGGTGCCTAGGGTGCCTGTCATCCAATCCGCACTGAATTTCATTTCTAGCACATAGCCAAAAAATCGCCCCATTGACTTACATTGGAGTGCAGAAAAGGTCATTTTTTCTCGGTCCCTTTAAGAGGTAGGAGTTAAACAAGCTTAGGTCTGCGGTGCCCAGGGGGGAACCCATCCAGCCCACACTGAGTTTCATTCCTACCACCTTAGGAAAAAAAAGTCATTATTTTGAGGCTTAGAAGTCATTTCTGCAATTCCCATAGAAAATCAATGGCGTCTCTATTCAATTGTGTGGAGCGCATATCAGGTGGATTTTCTCTGCCGGCTTAAGAGATACACGTGAAACTAAAGCCGATCCTGGGTGCCTAGGGTGCCTGTCATCCAATCCGCACTGAATTTCATTTCTAGCACATAGCCAAAAAATCGCCCCATTGACTTACATTGGAGTGCAGAAAAGGTCATTTTTTCTCGGTCCCTTTAAGAGGTAGGAGTTAAACAAGCTTAGGTCTGCGGTGCCCAGGGGGGACCCCATCCAGCCCACACTGAGTTTCATTCCTACCACCTTAGGAAAAAAAGTCATTATTTTGAGGCTTAGAAGTCATTTCTGCAATTCCCATAGAAAATCAACGGCGTCTCTAATTCAATTGTGTGGAGCGCATATCAGGTGGGTTTTCTCTGCCGGCTTAAGAGATACACGTGAAACTAAAGCCGATCCTGGGTGCCTAGGGTGCCTGTCATCCAATCCGCACTGAATTTCATTTCTAGCACATAGCCAAAAAATCGCCCCATTGACTTACATTGGAGTGCAGAAAAGGTCATTTTTTCTCGGTCCCTTTAAGAGGTAGGAGTTAAACAAGCTTAGGTCTGCGGTGCCCAGGGGGGACCCCATCCAGCCCGCACTGAGTTTCATTCCTACCACCTTAGGAAAAAAAGTCATTATTTTGAGGCTTAGAAGTCATTTCTGCAATTCCCATAGAAAATCAACGGCGTCTCTAATTCAATTGTGTGGAGCGCATATCAGGTGGGTTTTCTCTGCCGGCTTAAGAGATACACGTGAAACTAAAGCCGATCCTGGGTGCCTAGGGTGCCTGTCATCCAATCCGCACTGAATTTCATTTCTAGCACATAGCCAAAAAATCGCCCCATTGACTTACATTGGAGTGCAGAAAAGGTCATTTTTTCTCGGTCCCTTTAAGAGGTAGGAGTTAAACAAGCTTAGGTCTGCGGTGCCCAGGGGGGACCCCATCCAGCCCACACTGAGTTTCATTCCTACCACCTTAGGAAAAAAAGTCATTATTTTGAGGCTTAGAAGTCATTTCTGCAATTCCCATAGAAAATCAATGGCGTCTCTATTCAATTGTGTGGAGCGCATATCAGGTGGATTTTCTCTGCCGGCTTAAGAGATACACGTGAAACTAAAGCCGATCCTGGGTGCCTAGGGTGCCTGTCATCCAATCCGCACTGAATTTCATTTCTAGCACATAGCCAAAAAATCGCCCCATTGACTTACATTGGAGTGCAGAAAATGTCATTTTTTCTCGGTCCCTTTAAGAGGTAGGAGTTAAACAAGCTTAGGTCTGCGGTGCCCAGGGGGGACCCCATCCAGCCCGCACTGAGTTTCATTCCTACCACCTTAGGAAAAAAAGTCATTATTTTGAGGCTTAGAAGTCATTTCTGCAATTCCCATAGAAAATCAACGGCGTCTCTAATTCAATTGTGTGGAGCGCATATCAGGTGGGTTTTCTCTGCCGGCTTAAGAGATACACGTGAAACTAAAGCCGATCCTGGGTGCCTAGGGTGCCTGTCATCCAATCCGCACTGAATTTCATTTCTAGCACATATCCAAAAAATCGCCCCATTGACTTACATTGGAGTGCAGAAAAGGTCATTTTTTCTCGGTCCCTTTAAGAGGTAGGAGTTAAACAAGCTTAGGTCTGCGGTGCCCAGGGGGGACCCCATCCAGCCCGCACTGAGTTTCATTCCTACCACCTTAGGAAAAAAAGTCATTATTTTGAGGCTTAGAAGTCATTTCTGCAATTCCCATAGAAAATCAACGGCGTCTCTAATTCAATTGTGTGGAGCGCATATCAGGTGGGTTTTCTCTGCCGGCTTAAGAGATACACGTGAAACTAAAGCCGATCCTGGGTGCCTAGGGTGCCTGTCATCCAATCCGCACTGATTTCATTTCTAGCACATAGCCAAAAAATCGCCCCATTGACTTACATTGGAGTGCAGAAAAGGTCATTTTTTCTCGGTCCCTTTAAGAGGTAGGAGTTAAACAAGCTTAGGTCTGCGGTGCCCAGGGGGACCCCATCCAGCCCACACTGAGTTTCATTCCTACCACCTTATGAAAAAAAGTCATTATTTTGAGGCTTAGAAGTCATTTCTGCAATTCCCATAGAAAATCAATGGCGTCTCGTGACCGGAAGTGCTAATGGAGCAGCACTTAGGTTGAGCTCCGGACCGGCCGCGAAGAACGGGGACTTCCAGCAGAGATGTCAGCCCAGCAGATCAAAAAGACAAAGGAGAAGAAAGAAGAGGTACCGGGGAACGGATCGAGACCCGCCGCCGAAGGACGCTGCGCTGCAGAAGAGGAGAGAAGGGAAGAAGCAGCTCAGCAGCGCCGAGCATCCTGAGACCGCGGCCATCTTGGTTGAGGCAGAGCGCACCCGACCCCGGAAGCAGCCTGCAGCAGCGCTCCGAACAACGGAAGACCGGCGGACTTGTGAGTATCGGGTCCTCTAGACCCCGATCTCCCCAGCAGCCCCTCAGCGCCCGGGAAAAACTAAAGGGGACCCCACAATGGAGCGCATTAGCGCTAATGGAGCGGCCATATTGATGGGCAGAGGAGCCCCGGAACGCCGCGGAAAGCCCGACACAGGCCCTGCAGTTAATTCATCCAGGGATTAAGTGGCAGCTCCTCCATATGCAGAGCGCCACTCTTAAACCTCCAATAAAAGAAAAAGACCCCCTTTCCTCATACATAGACCAGCCACAGTCACAGATAGGAAGTAAAGTGGTGGCCATCTTGAATGAGGCACCACAGCAACACAGGAGAAGTGATGCTCAACGCCACACACAGACACAGGGGGACTATATTAAAAAACCCCAGGACATGAATTAACCTGCAATCAATCTGATCCTCTCTCTCAATCACATGAAAACAATGAAGCTTTGCTGCTGATAAAACAAAGGAATCACATAGCCAAATGTTATGATGACACATGATCACACTATCAAAAATAAGCTTCAAACGCATAACGAAATCACATATGCCGCTATGGTGAGAGACGGAAAAACAGTAGGACCAGAGTTTGACCTTAACATCACACTAACCAAGAACAATGAATTCTCGCATTCCTCTCATCAAGAACGTCAGTTTTATTTAGAGCACCCTGACAGCATTCAGCAGATGCCTACACAACAAAAAAGACTGTCTAGGGAATTTGAAAATGATGAGGATTCATCGACACCTGTAGACTCAGACTTGGAAGAAGAGCCGCCTACGAAAAAGACTCTTAATAAAACCCCAAGAAAAAGAGACTTAAATAAATCTATGCACCCTAGCTACTACAGCTCCTCTGACGAGTCATATGCATCCTCCACCCAGTCAATCATACATAATCAGCTGCCTGTAAATACAGGAGACTCCCTCTCTAAAGAAAATGCCATTAAACCCTGCAGGGTCATCCAGAACTCCAAGCCTTATTGGCATTGATCCCCACGAAACAAGACCTGCAGGCACTTGCGCAAGACATGAAAAACGCTTTGGCGCAAAGATCTTACACAAGTGCAAGAGAAGGTTACTGTCCTAGAAAAGAAAGCAGCCACTTCAGACAGTAAGCAACAAAAACAAGAACGCCAAATACAAGATCTTATGGTCACAACTCAAGCTTTACAGACCTCTCAAAAGATGCTGATATTACGAATGGACGATATTGAAAACCGCAATAGGCGGAATAATATCAGGATAAGGGGTCTTACAGAGGAGATACATCTGTTGACTTAAATAGAGTCCTGATATCTATCTTTAATAAAATCCTGAACAGGCCGGAGGACTCACACATTGAATTGGACAGGGCACACAGGGCCCTCAAGCCGAGAGGAACCGACCCAAGGAGACCACGCGATATTATTTGCAGGGTTCATTTCTATTCACTGAAGGAAGAGATCATGAAGAAGGCAAAAACACTAAAAGACATAGCTTTTAATGGTAACAAACTCCAAATATTTTCAGATCTCTCCCTGCTGACATTGCGTCAGAGAATGACCCTGAAACCATTAACCCAAGCTCTGCAGGAAAAAAATCTGCAATACAAATGCGGCTTCCCATTTTCCCTGACAGTTAGAGCTACAAACGGAGCAGTCACACTTAGAGAACCAAAGGACATTCCAGGATTCTTGAGGGCCCTCAACCTTCCTAGTCTAAACCTACACGAATGGGTAGAGCTCCATCATACCATGGTATTGCCGCCTCCAACGTACATCTCACAGAAGAGAGGTGACCACGAAGCCAGCCCGGCCAACACCACACAAGATGCACCGCCACTACCGCAGAGGCAAAAGAGGAAGTGATTAATCGATTTTCTGTTCCTTTTGCTTTTATTTTTTTTTCTCTCTCTCCCAACTGAGCAGCTAATACTTCATAGTCGTGCATAGGCTTGTATAGAGAGATAATTTGTTTAACTCCCATTGAGTAATATTTAAAGGAGGCTTAATTAGCTAACATTGTGTTCAGAATGCTAGCATTATGTTATGTTTAACACAGTGGAGGAAAATGTTAGATAAGTCCTGCTCGGCCCTACCACAATAGAGTTTACCTCACAAACCTTTACACTGACACCTCATCGTTCTCATTACCAACTCAGTTTTACATACTTTAGCTACCACCATACATAATAACCTCTCAAATATACTGGCTATAGTCATCTTCCTCTGGAGTTTCTCACTTAGTAGGAATCTAAGAAGTCTTGCCCCTCACTACATACAACTAGGCCTCAAACATCCTAGATTTAGTTATCTTTCTTGGAAAACTTTTCACCCTTCCGCTTACATATCTGACACATAGTTCTCCACACCCTCTCCTGGTCTAGTAAGAATTAGATTACTAACTATAGGTAGTCCCCCCCAAACATGAATATAGCAGAGATACTCATAGGCTATACCCACTGGAAATTCAACAACCCGTTAACACTTCGCTCACAGAACCAACAGGAACCCTTGTTTAACAAGAATTAGTGACCTGTTCACACCTAGTTAAGTGCGTAGTTTGTACGCTATTCTTTTTTTTTCTTTAGCTTGTTATTTGAATTTACTTACTGTTATTGTTGATCAATAATTAACCTCTCCCCCTCCCTTCTTTCCCTACATTTCTCTCTCCTGCTCATCCCCCATACCCGGGATACACCTGTCGCCTGAAGAGTATTGACATCACAGAGTCCTCGCTCCTGACAACTATCATTACTTGAGTAAGTACCAATTACACCCACACACAATGAATGACCTAATTCTCTGCACGCTGAACGTTAACGGCTTCAACGTGCCAGAGAAAAGGTCAAACATACTCGACACTTTGCATAAACAGAACGCAAAAATCCTATTCCTACAAGAAACCCATTTCAAGACTGACAAAACCCCTGACCTCTCAAAAAATAGGTATTACCCCATCTGGACTCATAGCACCTGCCATGACAAAAAAATAAAAGGAGTCTCTATTGCCATCCACAAATCTCTCCCCATTAAAATTATTGACAAAAAATTGACCCAGACAGTAGGTATATCTTCCTAACATGCATTATAGATGGGATCACCTTAACGCTAGCTAATATTTATGCCCCAACACAGATCAAGTACCATATCTTGTGAAAATACTGAGAGAGCTCCACGATTTTGCAAAAGGCCACATCATTTTAGGCGGGGACTTAAATACCCCTTTGAACCCTCTAATCGATACATCGTCAGGGAAACAAGCCTCCGTTCAAAAAAATCAGAGCACTGCAGAGGACTCTGAGGGAGCTCAGGATCTATGACACATGGAGGGTCTTCAACCCTAACATGAAAGATTTCACACACTACTCTGCAGCGACAAACAGCTACAGCAGAATTGATCTGATCCTCTCTTCGCATGGCATGCTGAGCTCCCTCAGACACTCCAGTATTGGCAACATTATTCTAACTGATCATGCCCCTGTCTTCTCAACATTCAGCCTCACACCAACTGCTCCCCGGTCATTCAATTGGAAACTAAACGAATCACTATTAGATGATCCGATATGTGTCGCTGCAATAAAAGAAACAGCAGACCTTTTCCTTGAAGTACATGAAAAAGATCCCACCGCTCCTACAATTATATGGGAAGCATTTAAAGCCACTTTGAGAGGGACCCTGATTTCTCAAGGAGCCAGAGTCAAAAGAGAGAGAACCAAACAAATAGACTTGCTCACTGAGAAAATACACACCCTAGAAACCTCTCATAAAAGAACCTTATTGGACAGTACATTACTTGAGCTCTCTGCCACCAGAACTAAACTCAAGATCTCCTCTTCAAACAGTACCAGAGAACGGTACAAATATGTGGTAAAACCTTCTATACCTGGGGCAATAAGCCAAGTAATTACTCGCCAATGCTTTGAAAAACAAAAAACCCTCCCTTACAATCCCCTCTATCAGAACCACAACGGATCGCTGTCCTATAAATCAGAGATAATAGCAGACACCTTTAAAAGCTACTACACGGGCCTATATCAATTACAGTCCCTAATAATCCTGACTCATCCCCACGTGCCCCACTTAACTAAGACAATATATAGAAAAAACCAAACTACCCACGATAAATGAAGATATTAAAAAGAATTTAGAAGAAAACTTCACCATTGATGAACTTAAAAACACCATAAGGACCTACCAAATGGAAAAAGCCCAGGCCCAGACGGTACAACCACTAAATTCTATAAACACTACTCAGATATCATCACCCCCCTATTATTGAAGTCCTTTAACTTTATATCAGAACTAAATCCACCCCCCGCCGCTTTCTTTGAGGCCTTTATATCAGTAATACCGAAGGAAGGTAAAGATCACAACATTGTTCTAACTACAGGCCGATCTCATTACTCAACATTGATACTAAAATATTTGCCAAAACCATAGCTAAAGACTGGCGCCTCTCCTCGAATCTCTGGTCCACCTAGATCAAGTAGGCTTCGTCCCATCCAGGGAAGCGAAAGATAATACACTCCGAGCCTTCACCATCGCGAGCTATATACATAACTCCAAAAAGAAATCTCTCCTCCTTTCTCTCGATGCCGAGAAGGCTTTTTGGGGGGGGGGTGGACTGGAGATTCATAGAAGCGACGCTATCTCAGATCGGCCTAGGACCAAATATTCTCTCCAAAATTATGTCCTTTATACACTCCCCAGTGCCAGGATCAAAATTAATGGCATTACTTCTAGCAAACTGGACATTGGAATGGAACAGACAGGGATGCCATTATCCCCGCTGATATATGTACTTTGTATGGAGCACCTTCTAACGGATATCAGAAATAACCTGACATCACCGGTGTCTACAGTAGGAACCAAAGAGCACTTATTTTCTGCTTATGCATGACCTACTGCTCTTCTTAAACAAAGCCACATATATCACTCCCATACTAATGGCCACAATAAAAGAATTTGCTTACTTCAGTAATTTATAAATTAAACTAACAAAATGCGGGCTTGGTTACTCATTTCTCTGCAGAAGAAAATGACAGAGCTTTAAAAAACCAACGTCCAGTTTAAATTGAGTAACAATGCCCTAACTATCTAGGCACACTCCTAACTATCTCTAATAAGATATTATACAAAAAAATTTCAGCCCCTCATAAAATCTATTAAAGAAGACTTACATAGTTGGGATCCGAAGAGTTTCTCATGGTCAGCCAGAATCATATAATAAAAATGAATTCCTACCGAGGTTTTATATCTCTTCCAAACTGTCCCGTAACACTACAACAACAAACTAACCTGACCAGGGATAACTCACTCATAGGCAAAATTCATCTGGTCAATAAACCGGCCCGCTTAAAAAACAGTATTCTCACTAATCTAAACAGATGGGTGGATTAGCACTACCGAACATAATACACTACTATCCCACGCCTCCATCCTAGGGAGAGTAGTTAAAGCTTTCCACTTAAGACACAAGAAATGTGGATTAACCTTGAAGCCGCAGCCACAAACTTTGACCCCGACAGCCATTCTGTGGACCCCAAAGGAAATTCTAAAAGAACGTTACTTCCTCATACATTCCCCGGTTAGCTCTTCTATCTTATTACTCGCCAATCTCGCTCCCAGGCTCTTGCAGGCCTTTTTAAAATCGGACGGACCTTAATACCACCTAGGAAAAAATTTAGATTCACCCAGCCCTTCACTCTGACTCTTTCATGGGCATACCCACAGACAAGGGGGTCACGTTTTATATAACTCATGAAGAATGGATACATCTACCATTTGATAAAATGCCATACGATCCATAGAGATATAGCTTCACACATAAACGATAACAAACAATACACATCAACTGTCGACTTCATAAACAGACAAACTCAAATCTTTTCAACTATCCAAAAACTCTTACCATTTGAGCAGCTCTGTTCCTCATCAAAACCACACTCACAAATTATATCAATAAATCTACACGATTTTCCTAGCCAACATAGATGACGCACGTCCTGATTACTTTGAAATGGGAAAGGGACTTAAACAACGTCAAATTCTCAGAAGATGAGGTTAATAAGCGCTCTATAATGACACACAAAACTTCCTTATCTTGCAATATTCAAGAGAGGACTTATAAGTTACTATCAGATGGTACTTCGTCCAACTAAGCTAAAACTTTCTATCCTATCATAAAGCACATTGTTGGAGATGTGGCGGGGAAAAGGGAAACGATGCTGCACATTCTGGTGGAGTTGCCCCCAAACTAAGGCCTTTTTGGGAAAAATATTGGACATCATCAACAAAATATACAGACACTCCAATCAAAACTCACCAGAACAGGCTTTGCTATTAATGATACCCGTTCCC
>NW_027210056.1:0-126480 GCF_027789765.1 Dendropsophus ebraccatus | reverse complement strand
CGGGGCTTACCGCGTCATGCCCGATAAAGTTTGCAACTATGGCAACATGCAATGCTATCTGCCACCTCTTCAGCAGACGCAACACTTCATTTCCTTTGGCGCTTGGTCGGCTGTTGCTTCTCATGGCATAGCAACCCCATTGTTTTTACACATGCCCCCATTCAAATGAAAAGGCAGAACGGTGGCTCAGTGGTTAGCACACTAGCCTTGCAGCGCTGTGGTCCTGGGTTCAAATCCCACTAAGGGCAACATCTGCAAAGAGTTTGAATGTTCTCTGTGTTTGTGTAGGTTTCGTCTGGGCAACACATTTTTTTTTCTTTCGGCGCTGGGGCCGCTGTTACTTCTCATGGCATTGCACTGCCATTTGTATTTTTAAAAAAAGCCCCCGTAATGGGGGCGGGGCTTACCGGCTTAAGCCGGTACAGTTGGCAACATAGAGTGCATGGCATAGCGTCGGAGCCGGGGGCTGGGCTTACCGCGATGGGGGCGGGACTTACCGGCATAAGCCCGGTACAGCTGGCAACAAAGAGAGCCGGAGGCGGGGCTTACCGCGATGGGGGCGGGGCTTACCGGCATAAGCCCGGTACAGCTGGCAACATGCACTGCATGGCATAGCGTCGGAGCCGGAGGCGGGGCTTACCGCGATGGGGGCGGGGCTTACCGGCATAAGCCCGGTACAGCTGGCAACATGCACTGCATGGCATAGCGTCGGAGCCGGGGGCGGGGCTTACCGCGATGGGGGCGGGGCTTACCGGCATAAGCCCGGTACAGCTGGCAACATGCACTGCATGGCATAGCGTCGGAGCCGGCGGCGGGGCTTACCGCGATGGGGGCGGGGCTTACCGGCATAAGCCCGGTACAGCTGGCAGCATGCACTGCATGGCATAGCGTCGGAGCCGGGGCGGGGCTTACCGCGATGGGGGCGGGGCTTACCGGCATAAGCCCGGTACAGCTGGCAACATGCACTGCATGGCATAGCGTCGGAGCCGGGGGCGGGCTTACCGCGATGGGGGCGGGGCTTACCGGCTTAAGCCCGGTACGGCTGGCAACATGCAATGCATTGCATAGCGTCGGCGCGGGAGGGGGGGCGGGGCTTACCGCGTCATGCCGATAAAGTTTGCAACTATGGCAACATGCAATGCTATCTGCCACCTCTCAGCAGACGCAACACTTCATTTCCTTTGGCGCTTGGTCGGCTGTTGCTTCTCATGGCATAGCAACCCCATTGTTTTTACACATGCCCCCATTCAAATGAAAAGGCAGAACGGTGGCTCAGTGGTTAGCACACTAGCCTTGCAGCGCTGTGGTCCTGGGTTCAAATCCCACTAAGGGCAACATCTGCAAAGAGTTTGAATGTTCTCTGTGTTGTGTAGGTTTCGTCTGGGCAACACATTTTTTTTTTCTTTCGGCGCTGGGGCCGCTGTTACTTCTCATGGCATTGCACTGCCATTTGTATTTTTAAAAAAAGCCCCCGTAATGGGGGCGGGGCTTACCGGCTTAAGCCGGTACAGTTGGCAACATAGAGTGCATGGCATAGCGTCGGAGCCGGGGGCTGGGCTTACCGCGATGGGGGCGGGACTTACCGGCATAAGCCCGGTACAGCTGGCAACACATAGCGCCGGAGGCGGGGCTTACCGCGATGGGGGCGGGGCTTACCGGCATAAGCCCGGTACAGCTGGCAACATGCACTGCATGGCATAGCGTCGGAGCCGGAGGCGGGGCTTACCGCGATGGGGCGGGGCTTACCGGCATAAGCCCGGTACAGCTGGCAACATGCACTGCATGGCATAGCGTCGGAGCCGGGGGCGGGGCTTACCGCGATGGGGGGGGGGCTTACCGGCATAAGCCCGGTACAGCTGGCAACATGCACTGCATGGCATAGCGTCGGAGCCGGCGGCGGGGCTTACCGCGATGGGGGCGGGGCTTACCGGCATAAGCCCGGTACAGCTGGCAGCATGCACTGCATGGCATAGCGTCGGAGCCGGAGGCGGGGCTTACCGCGATGGGGGCGGGGCTTACCGGCATAAGCCCGGTACAGCTGGCAACATGCACTGCATGGCATAGCGTCGGAGCCGGGGGCGGGGCTTACCGCGATGGGGGCGGGGCTTACCGGCTTAAGCCCGGTACGGCTGGCAACATGCAATGCATTGCATAGCGTCGGCGCGGGAGGGGGGGCGGGGCTTACCGCGTCATGCCCGATAAAGTTTGCAACTATGGCAACATGCAATGCTATCTGCCACCTCTTCAGCAGACGCAACACTTCATTTCCTTTGGCGCTTGGTCGGCTGTTGCTTCTCATGGCATAGCAACCCCATTGTTTTTACACATGCCCCCATTCAAATGAAAAGGCAGAACGGTGGCTCAGTGGTTAGCACACTAGCCTTGCAGCGCTGTGGTCCTGGGTTCAAATCCCACTAAGGGCAACATCTGCAAAGAGTTTGAATGTTCTCTGTGTTTGTGTAGGTTTCGTCTGGGCAACACATTTTTTTTTTCTTTCGGCGCTGGGGCCGCTGTTACTTCTCATGGCATTGCACTGCCATTTGTATTTTTAAAAAAAGCCCCCGTAATGGGGGCGGGGCTTACCGGCTTAAGCCGGTACAGTTGGCAACATAGAGTGCATGGCATAGCGTCGGAGCCGGGGGCTGGGCTTACCGCGATGGGGGCGGGACTTACCGGCATAAGCCCGGTACAGCTGGCAACACATAGCGCCGGAGGCGGGGCTTACCGCGATGGGGGCGGGGCTTACCGGCATAAGCCCGGTACAGCTGGAAACATGCACTGCATGGCATAGCGTCGGAGCCGGAGGCGGGGCTTACCGCGATGGGGGCGGGGCTTACCGGCATAAGCCCGGTACAGCTGGCAACATGCACTGCATGGCATAGCGTCGGAGCCGGGGCGGGGCTTACCGCGATGGGGGCGGGGCTTACCGGCATAAGCCCGGTACAGCTGGCAACATGCACTGCATGGCATAGCGTCGGAGCCGGCGGCGGGGCTTACCGCGATGGGGGCGGGGCTTACCGGCATAAGCCCGGTACAGCTGGCAGCATGCACTGCATGGCATAGCGTCGGAGCCGGAGGCGGGGCTTACCGCGATGGGGGCGGGGCTTACCGGCATAAGCCCGGTACAGCTGGCAACATGCACTGCATGGCATAGCGTCGGAGCCGGGGGCGGGCTTACCGCGATGGGGGCGGGGCTTACCGGCTTAAGCCCGGTACGGCTGGCAACATGCAATGCATTGCATAGCGTCGGCGCGGGGGGGGGGGCGGGGCTTACCGCGTCATGCCCGATAAAGTTTGCAACTATGGCAACATGCAATGCTATCTGCCACCTCTTCAGCAGACGCAACACTTCATTTCCTTGGCGCTTGGTCGGCTGTTGCTTCTCATGGCATAGCAAACCCATTGTTTTTACACATGCCCCCATTCAAATGAAAAGGCAGAACGGTGGCTCAGTGGTTAGCACACTAGCCTTGCAGCGCTGTGGTCCTGGGTTCAAATCCCACTAAGGGCAACATCTGCAAAGAGTTTGAATGTTCTCTGTGTTTGTGTAGGTTTCGTCTGGGCAACACATTTTTTTTTCTTTCGGCGCTGGGGCCGCTGTTACTTCTCATGGCATTGCACTGCCATTTGTATTTTTAAAAAAAGCCCCCGTAATGGGGGCGGGGCTTACCGGCTTAAGCCGGTACAGTTGGCAACATAGAGTGCATGGCATAGCGTCGGAGCCGGGGGCTGGGCTTACCGCGATGGGGGCGGGACTTACCGGCATAAGCCCGGTACAGCTGGCAACACATAGCGCCGGAGGCGGGGCTTACCGCGATGGGGGCGGGGCTTACCGGCATAAGCCCGGTACAGCTGGCAACATGCACTGCATGGCATAGCGTCGGAGCCGGAGGCTGGGCTTACCGCGATGGGGGCGGGGCTTACCGGCATAAGCCCGGTACAGCTGGCAACATGCACTGCATGGCATAGCGTCGGAGCCGGGGGCGGGGCTTACCGCGATGGGGGCGGGGCTTACCGGCATAAGCCCGGTACAGCTGGCAACATGCACTGCATGGCATAGCGTCGGAGCCGGTGGCGGGGCTTACCGCGATGGGGGCGGGGCTTACCGGCATAAGCCCGGTACAGCTGGCAGCATGCACTGCATGGCATAGCGTCGGAGCCGGAGGCGGGGCTTACCGCGATGGGGCGGGGCTTACCGGCATAAGCCCGGTATAGCTGGCAACATGCACTGCATGGCATAGCGTCGGAGCCGGGGGCGGGCTTACCGCGATGGGGGCGGGGCTTACCGGCTTAAGCCCGGTACGGCTGGCAACATGCAATGCATTGCATAGCGTCGGCGCGGGAGGGGGGGCGGGGCTTACCGCGTCATGCCCGATAAAGTTTGCAACTATGGCAACATGCAATGCTATCTGCCACCTCTTCAGCAGACGCAACACTTCATTTCCTTTGGCGCTTGGTCGGCTGTTGCTTCTCATGGCATAGCAACCCCATTGTTTTTACACATGCCCCCATTCAAAAGAAAAGGCAGAACGGTGGCTCAGTGGTTAGCACACTAGCCTTGCAGCGCTGTGGTCCTGGGTTCAAATCCCACTAAGGGCAACATCTGCAAAGAGTTTGAATGTTCTCTGTGTTTGTGTAGGTTTCGTCTGGGCAACACATTTTTTTTTCTTTCGGCGCTGGGGCCGCTGTTACTTCTCATGGCATTGCACTGCCATTTGTATTTTTAAAAAAGCCCCCGTAAGGGGGGCGGGGCTTACCGGCTTAAGCCGGTACAGTTGGCAACATAGAGTGCATGGCATAGCGTCGGAGCCGGGGGCTGGGCTTACCGCGATGGGGGCGGGGCTTACCGGCATAAGCCCGGTACAGCTGGCAACACATAGCGCCGGAGGCGGGGCTTACCGCGATGGGGGCGGGGCTTACCGGCATAAGCCCGGTACAGCTGGCAACATGCACTGCATGGCATAGCGTCGGAGCCGGAGGCGGGGCTTACCGCGATGGGGGCGGGGCTTACCGGCATAAGCCCGGTACAGCTGGCAACATGCACTGCATGGCATAGCGTCGGAGCCGGGGGCGGGGCTTACCGCGATGGGGGCGGGGCTTACCGGCATAAGCCCGGTACAGCTGGCAACATGCACTGCATGGCATAGCGTCGGAGCCGGCGGCGGGGCTTACCGCGATGGGGGCGGGGCTTACCGGCATAAGCCCGGTACAGCTGGCAGCATGCACTGCATGGCATAGCGTCGGAGCCGGAGGCGGGGCTTACCGCGATGGGGGCGGGGCTTACCGGCATAAGCCCGGTACAGCTGGCAACATGCACTGCATGGCATAGCGTCGGAGCCGGGGGCGGGCTTACCGCGATGGGGGCGGGGCTTACCGGCTTAAGCCCGGTACGGCTGGCAACATGCAATGCATTGCATAGCGTCGGCGCGGGAGGGGGGGCGGGGCTTACCGCGTCATGCCCGATAAAGTTTGCAACTATGGCAACATGCAATGCTATCTGCCACCTCTTCAGCAGACGCAACACTTCATTTCCTTTGGCGCTTGGTCGGCTGTTGCTTCTCATGGCATAGCAACCCCATTGTTTTTACACATGCCCCCATTCAAATGAAAAGGCAGAACGGTGGCTCAGTGGTTAGCACACTAGCCTTGCAGCGCTGTGGTCCTGGGTTCAAATCCCACTAAGGGCAACATCTGCAAAGAGTTTGAATGTTCTCTGTGTTTGTGTAGGTTTCGTCTGGGCAACACATTTTTTTTTTCTTTCGGCGCTGGGGCCGCTGTTACTTCTCATGGCATTGCACTGCCATTTGTATTTTTTAAAAAAGCCCCCGTAATGGGGGCGGGGCTTACCGGCTTAAGCCGGTACAGTTGGCAACATAGAGTGCATGGCATAGCGTCGGAGCCGGGGGCTGGGCTTACCGCGATGGGGGCGGGACTTACCGGCATAAGCCCGGTACAGCTGGCAACACATAGCGCCGGAGGCGGGGCTTACCGCGATGGGGGCGGGGCTTACCGGCATAAGCCCGGTACAGCTGGCAACATGCACTGCATGGCATAGCGTCGGAGCCGGAGGCGGGGCTTACCGCGATGGGGGCGGGGCTTACCGGCATAAGCCCGGTACAGCTGGCAACATGCACTGCATGGCATAGCGTCGGTGCCGGGGGCGGGGCTTACCGCGATGGGGGCGGGGCTTACCGGCATAAGCCCGGTACAGCTGGCAACATGCACTGCATGGCATAGCGTCGGAGCCGGCGGCGGGGCTTACCGCGATGGGGGCGGGGCTTACCGGCATAAGCCCGGTACAGCTGGCAGCATGCACTGCATGGCATAGCGTCGGAGCCGGAGGCGGGGCTTACCGCGATGGGGGCGGGGCTTACCGGCATAAGCCCGGTACAGCTGGCAACATGCACTGCATGGCATAGCGTCGGAGCCGGGGGCGGGCTTACCGCGATGGGGGCGGGGCTTACCGGCTTAAGCCCGGTACGGCTGGCAACATGCAATGCATTGCATAGCGTCGGCGCGGGAGGGGGGGCGGGGCTTACCGCGTCATGCCCGATAAAGTTTGCAACTATGGCAACATGCAATGCTATCTGCCACCTCTTCAGCAGACGCAACACTTCATTTCCTTTGGCGCTTGGTCGGCTGTTGCTTCTCATGGCATAGCAACCCCATTGTTTTTACACATGCCCCCATTCAAATGAAAAGGCAGAACGGTGGCTCAGTGGTTAGCACACTAGCCTTGCAGCGCTGTGGTCCTGGGTTCAAATCCCACTAAGGGCAACATCTGCAAAGAGTTTGAATGTTCTCTGTGTTTGTGTAGGTTTCGTCTGGGCAACACATTTTTTTTTTCTTTCGGCGCTGGGGCCGCTGTTACTTCTCATGGCATTGCACTGCCATTTGTATTTTTAAAAAAAGCCCCCGTAATGGGGGCGGGGCTTACCGGCTTAAGCCGGTACAGTTGGCAACATAGAGTGCATGGCATAGCGTCGGAGCCGGGGGCTGGGCTTACCGCGATGGGGGCGGGACTTACCGGCATAAGCCCGGTACAGCTGGCAACACATAGCGCCGGAGGCGGGGCTTACCGCGATGGGGGCGGGGCTTACCGGCATAAGCCCGGTACAGCTGGCAACATGCACTGCATGGCATAGCGTCGGAGCCGGAGCTTACCGCGATGGGGGCGGGGCTTACCGGCATAAGCCCGGTACAGCTGGCAACATGCACTGCATGGCATAGCGTCGGAGCCGGGGGCGGGGCTTACCGAGAGGGGGGCGGGGCTTACCGGCATAAGCCCGGTACAGCTGGCAACATGCACTGCATGGCATAGCGTCGGAGCCGGCGGCGGGGCTTACCGCGATGGGGGCGGGGCTTACCGGCATAAGCCCGGTACAGCTGGCAGCATGCACTGCATGGCATAGCGTCGGAGCCGGAGGCGGGGCTTACCGCGATGGGGCGGGGCTTACCGGCATAAGCCCGGTACAGCTGGCAACATGCACTGCATGGCATAGCGTCGGAGCCGGGGGCGGGCTTACCGCGATGGGGGCGGGGCTTACCGGCTTAAGCCCGGTACGGCTGGCAACATGCAATGCATTGCATAGCGTCGGCGCGGGAGGGGGGGCGGGGCTTACCGCGTCATGCCCGATAAAGTTTGCAACTATGGCAACATGCAATGCTATCTGCCACCTCTTCAGCAGACGCAACACTTCATTTCCTTTGGCGCTTGGTCGGCTGTTGCTTCTCATGGCATAGCAACCCATTGTTTTTACACATGCCCCCATTCAAATGAAAAGGCAGAACGGTGGCTCAGTGGTTAGCACACTAGCCTTGCAGCGCTGTGGTCCTGGGTTCAAATCCCACTAAGGGCAACATCTGCAAAGAGTTTGAATGTTCTCTGTGTTTGTGTAGGTTTCGTCTGGGCAACACATTTTTTTTTTCTTTCGGCGCTGGGGCCGCTGTTACTTCTCATGGCATTGCACTGCCATTTGTATTTTTAAAAAAAGCCCCCGTAATGGGGGCGGGGCTTACCGGCTTAAGCCGGTACAGTTGGCAACATAGAGTGCATGGCATAGCGTCGGAGCCGGGGGCTGGGCTTACCGCGATGGGGGCGGGACTTACCGGCATAAGCCCGGTACAGCTGGCAACACATAGCGCCGGAGGCGGGGCTTACCGCGATGGGGGCGGGGCTTACCGGCATAAGCCCGGTACAGCTGGCAACATGCACTGCATGGCATAGCGTCGGAGCCGGCGGCGGGGCTTACCGCGATGGGGGCGGGGCTTACCGGCATAAGCCCGGTACAGCTGGCAACATGCACTGCATGGCATAGCGTCGGAGCCGGGGGCGGGGCTTACCGCGATGGGGGCGGGGCTTACCGGCATAAGCCCGGTACAGCTGGCAACATGCACTGCATGGCATAGCGTCGGAGCCGGCGGCGGGGCTTACCGCGATGGGGGCGGGGCTTACCGGCATAAGCCCGGTACAGCTGGCAGCATGCACTGCATGGCATAGCGTCGGAGCCGGAGGCGGGGCTTACCGCGATGGGGGCGGGGCTTACCGGCATAAGCCCGGTACAGCTGGCAACATGCACTGCATGGCATAGCGTCGGAGCCGGGGGCGGGCTTACCGCGATGGGGGCGGGGCTTACCGGCTTAAGCCCGGTACGGCTGGCAACATGCAATGCATTGCATAGCGTCGGCGCGGGAGGGGGGGCGGGGCTTACCGCGTCATGCCCGATAAAGTTTGCAACTATGGCAACATGCAATGCTATCTGCCACCTCTTCAGCAGACGCAACACTTCATTTCCTTTGGCGCTTGGTCGGCTGTTGCTTCTCATGGCATAGCAACCCCATTGTTTTTACACATGCCCCCATTCAAATGAAAAGGCAGAACGGTGGCTCAGTGGTTAGCACACTAGCCTTGCAGCGCTGTGGTCCTGGGTTCAAATCCCACTAAGGGCAACATCTGCAAAGAGTTTGAATGTTCTCTGTGTTTGTGTAGGTTTCGTCTGGGCAACACATTTTTTTTTTCTTTCGGCGCTGGGGCCGCTGTTACTTCTCATGGCATTGCACTGCCATTTGTATTTTTAAAAAAAGCCCCCGTAATGGGGGCGGGGCTTACCGGCTTAAGCCGGTACAGTTGGCAACATAGAGTGCATGGCATAGCGTCGGAGCCGGGGGCTGGGCTTACCGCGATGGGGGCGGGACTTACCGGCATAAGCCCGGTACAGCTGGCAACACATAGCGCCGGAGGCGGGGCTTACCGCGATGGGGGCGGGGCTTACCGGCATAAGCCCGGTACAGCTGGCAACATGCACTGCATGGCATAGCGTCGGAGCCGGAGGCGGGGCTTACCGCGATGGGGGCGGGGCTTACCGGCATAAGCCCGGTACAGCTGGCAACATGCACTGCATGGCATAGCGTCGGAGCCGGGGGCGGGGCTTACAGCGATGGGGGCGGGGCTTACCGGCATAAGCCCGGTACAGCTGGCAACATGCACTGCATGGCATAGCGTCGGAGCCGGCGGCGGGGCTTACCGCGATGGGGGCGGGGCTTACCGGCATAAGCCCGGTACAGCTGGCAGCATGCACTGCATGGCATAGCGTCGGAGCCGGAGGCGGGGCTTACCGCGATGGGGGCGGGGCTTACCGGCATAAGCCCGGTACAGCTGGCAACATGCACTGCATGGCATAGCGTCGGAGCCGGGGGCGGGCTTACCGCGATGGGGGCGGGGCTTACCGGCTTAAGCCCGGTACGGCTGGCAACATGCAATGCATTGCATAGCGTCGGCGCGGGAGGGGGGGCGGGGCTTACCGCGTCATGCCCGATAAAGTTTGCAACTATGGCAACATGCAATGCTATCTGCCACCTCTTCAGCAGACGCAACACTTCATTTCCTTTGGCGCTTGGTCGGCTGTTGCTTCTCATGGCATAGCAACCCCATTGTTTTTACACATGCCCCCATTCAAATGAAAAGGCAGAACGGTGGCTCAGTGGTTAGCACACTAGCCTTGCAGCGCTGTGGTCCTGGGTTCAAATCCCACTAAGGGCAACATCTGCAAAGAGTTTGAATGTTCTCTGTGTTTGTGTAGGTTTCGTCTGGGCAACACATTTTTTTTTTCTTTCGGCGCTGGGGCCGCTGTTACTTCTCATGGCATTGCACTGCCATTTGTATTTTTAAAAAAGCCCCCGTAATGGGGGCGGGGCTTACCGGCTTAAGCCGGTACAGTTGGCAACATAGAGTGCATGGCATAGCGTCGGAGCCGGGGGCTGGGCTTACCGCGATGGGGGCGGGACTTACCGGCATAAGCCCGGTACAGCTGGCAACACATAGCGCCGGAGGCGGGGCTTACCGCGATGGGGGCGGGGCTTACCGGCATAAGCCCGGTACAGCTGGCAACATGCACTGCATGGCATAGCGTCGGAGCCGGAGGCGGGGCTTACCGCGATGGGGGCGGGGCTTACCGGCATAAGCCCGGTACAGCTGGCAACATGCACTGCATGGCATAGCGTCGGAGCCGGGGGCGGGGCTTACCGCGATGGGGGCGGGGCTTACCGGCATAAGCCCGGTACAGCTGGCAACATGCACTGCATGGCATAGCGTCGGAGCCGGCGGCGGGGCTTACCGCGATGGGGGCGGGGCTTACCGGCATAAGCCCGGTACAGCTGGCAGCATGCACTGCATGGCATAGCGTCGGAGCCGGAGGCGGGGCTTACCGCGATGGGGGCGGGGCTTACCGGCATAAGCCCGGTACAGCTGGCAACATGCACTGCATGGCATAGCGTCGGAGCCGGGGGCGGGCTTACCGCGATGGGGGCGGGGCTTACCGGCTTAAGCCCGGTACGGCTGGCAACATGCAATGCATTGCATAGCGTCGGCGCGGGAGGGGGGGCGGGGCTTACCGCGTCATGCCCGATAAAGTTTGCAACTATGGCAACATGCAATGCTATCTGCCACCTCTTCAGCAGACGCAACACTTCATTTCCTTTGGCGCTTGGTCGGCTGTTGCTTCTCATGGCATAGCAACCCCATTGTTTTTACACATGCCCCCATTCAAATGAAAAGGCAGAACGGTGGCTCAGTGGTTAGCACACTAGCCTTGCAGCGCTGTGGTCCTGGGTTCAAATCCCACTAAGGGCAACATCTGCAAAGAGTTTGAATGTTCTCTGTGTTTGTGTAGGTTTCGTCTGGGCAACACATTTTTTTTTCTTTCGGCGCTGGGGCCGCTGTTACTTCTCATGGCATTGCACTGCCATTTGTATTTTTAAAAAAAGCCCCCGTAATGGGGGCGGGGCTTACCGGCTTAAGCCGGTACAGTTGGCAACATAGAGTGCATGGCATAGCGTCGGAGCCGGGGGCTGGGCTTACCGCGATGGGGGCGGGACTTACCGGCATAAGCCCGGTACAGCTGGCAACACATAGCGCCGGAGGCGGGGCTTACCGCGATGGGGGCGGGGCTTACCGGCATAAGCCCGGTACAGCTGGCAACATGCACTGCATGGCATAGCGTCGGAGCCGGAGGCGGGGCTTACCGCGATGGGGGCGGGGCTTACCGGCATAAGCCCGGTACAGCTGGCAACATGCACTGCATGGCATAGCGTCGGAGCCGGGGGCGGGGCTTACCGCGATGGGGGCGGGGCTTACCGGCATAAGCCCGGTACAGCTGGCAACATGCACTGCATGGCATAGCGTCGGAGCCGGCGGCGGGGCTTACCGCGATGGGGGCGGGGCTTACCGGCATAAGGCCGGTACAGCTGGCAGCATGCACTGCATGGCATAGCGTCGGAGCCGGAGGCGGGGCTTACCGCGATGGGGGCGGGGCTTACCGGCATAAGCCCGGTACAGCTGGCAACATGCACTGCATGGCATAGCGTCGGAGCCGGGGGCGGGCGGGGCTTACCGGCGATGGGGCATGGCATAGCGTCGGAGCTTACCGCGATGGGGGCGGGGCTTACCGGCTTAAGCCCGGTACGGCTGGCAACATGCAATGCATTGCATAGCGTCGGCGCGGGAGGGGGGGCGGGGCTTACCGCGTCATGCCCGATAAAGTTTGCAACTATGGCAACATGCAATGCTATCTGCCACCTCTTCAGCAGACGCAACACTTCATTTCCTTTGGCGCTTGGTCGGCTGTTGCTTCTCATGGCATAGCAACCCCATTGTTTTTACACATGCCCCCATTCAAATGAAAAGGCAGAACGGTGGCTCAGTGGTTAGCACACTAGCCTTGCAGCGCTGTGGTCCTGGGTTCAAATCCCACTAAGGGCAACATCTGCAAAGAGTTTGAATGTTCTCTGTGTTTGTGTAGGTTTCGTCTGGGCAACACATTTTTTTTTTCTTTCGGCGCTGGGGCCGCTGTTACTTCTCATGGCATTGCACTGCCATTTGTATTTTTAAAAAAGCCCCCGTAATGGGGGCGGGGCTTACCGGCTTAAGCCGGTACAGTTGGCAACATAGAGTGCATGGCATAGCGTCGGAGCCGGGGGCTGGGCTTACCGCGATGGGGGCGGGACTTACCGGCATAAGCCCGGTACAGCTGGCAACACAGAGCGCCGGAGGCGGGGCTTACCGCGATGGGGGCGGGGCTTACCGGCATAAGCCCGGTACAGCTGGCAACATGCACTGCATGGCATAGCGTCGGAGCCGGAGGCGGGGCTTACCGCGATGGGGGCGGGGCTTACCGGCATAAGCCCGGTACAGCTGGCAACATGCACTGCATGGCATAGCGTCGGAGCCGGGGGCGGGGCTTACCGCGATGGGGGCGGGGCTTACCGGCATAAGCCCGGTACAGCTGGCAACATGCACTGCATGGCATAGCGTCGGAGCCGGAGGCGGGGCTTACCGCGATGGGGGCGGGGCTTACCGGCATAAGCCCGGTACAGCTGGCAGCATGCACTGCATGGCATAGCGTCGGAGCCGGAGGCGGGGCTTACCGCGATGGGGGCGGGGCTTACCGGCATAAGCCCGGTACAGCTGGCAACATGCACTGCATGGCATCGCGTCGGAGCCGGGGGCGGGCTTACCGCGATGGGGGCGGGGCTTACCGGCTTAAGCCCGGTACGGCTGGCAACATGCAATGCATTGCATAGCGTCGGCGCGGGGGGGGGGGCGGGGCTTACCGCGTCATGCCCGATAAAGTTTGCAACTATGGCAACATGCAATGCTATCTGCCACCTCTTCAGCAGACGCAACACTTCATTTCCTTTGGCGCTTGGTCGGCTGTTGCTTCTCATGGCATAGCAACCCCATTGTTTTTACACATGCCCCCATTCAAATGAAAAGGCAGAACGGTGGCTCAGTGGTTAGCACACTAGCCTTGCAGCGCTGTGGTCCTGGGTTCAAATCCCACTAAGGGCAACATCTGCAAAGAGTTTGAATGTTCTCTGTGTTTGTGTAGGTTTCGTCTGGGCAACACATTTTTTTTTTCTTTCGGCGCTGGGGCCGCTGTTACTTCTCATGGCATTGCACTGCCATTTGTATTTTTAAAAAAAGCCCCCGTAATGGGGGCGGGGCTTACCGGCTTAAGCCGGTACAGTTGGCAACATAGAGTGCATGGCATAGCGTCGGAGCCGGGGGCTGGGCTTACCGCGATGGGGGCGGGACTTACCGGCATAAGCCCGGTACAGCTGGCAACACATAGCGCCGGAGGCGGGGCTTACCGCGATGGGGGCGGGGCTTACCGGCATAAGCCCGGTACAGCTGGCAACATGCACTGCATGGCATAGCGTCGGAGCCGGAGGCGGGGCTTACCGCGATGGGGGCGGGGCTTACCGGCATAAGCCCGGTACAGCTGGCAACATGCACTGCATGGCATAGCGTCGGAGCCGGGGGCGGGGCTTACCGCGATGGGGGCGGGGCTTACCGGCATAAGCCCGGTACAGCTGGCAACATGCACTGCATGGCATAGCGTCGGAGCCGGCGGCGGGGCTTACCGCGATGGGGGCGGGGCTTACCGGCATAAGCCCGGTACAGCTGGCAGCATGCACTGCATGGCATAGCGTCGGAGCCGGAGGCGGGGCTTACCGCGATGGGGGCGGGGCTTACCGGCATAAGCCCGGTACAGCTGGCAACATGCACTGCATGGCATAGCGTCGGAGCCGGGGGCGGGCTTACCGCGATGGGGGCGGGGCTTACCGGCTTAAGCCCGGTACGGCTGGCAACATGCAATGCATTGCATAGCGTCGGCGCGGGAGGGGGGGCGGGGCTTACCGCGTCATGCCCGATAAAGTTTGCAACTATGGCAACATGCAATGCTATCTGCCACCTCTTCAGCAGACGCAACACTTCATTTCCTTTGGCGCTTGGTCGGCTGTTGCTTCTCATGGCATAGCAACCCCATTGTTTTTACACATGCCCCCATTCAAATGAAAAGGCAGAACGGTGGCTCAGTGGTTAGCACACTAGCCTTGCAGCGCTGTGGTCCTGGGTTCAAATCCCACTAAGGGCAACATCTGCAAAGAGTTTGAATGTTCTCTGTGTTTGTGTAGGTTTCGTCTGGGCAACACATTTTTTTTTTCTTTCGGCGCTGGGGCCGCTGTTACTTCTCATGGCATTGCACTGCCATTTGTATTTTTAAAAAAAGCCCCCGTAATGGGGGCGGGGCTTACCGGCTTAAGCCGGTACAGTTGGCAACATAGAGTGCATGGCATAGCGTCGGAGCCGGGGGCTGGGCTTACCGCGATGGGGGCGGGACTTACCGGCATAAGCCCGGTACAGCTGGCAACACATAGCGCCGGAGGCGGGGCTTACCGCGATGGGGGCGGGGCTTACCGGCATAAGCCCGGTACAGCTGGCAACATGCACTGCATGGCATAGCGTCGGAGCCGGAGGCGGGGCTTACCGCGATGGGGGCGGGGCTTACCGGCATAAGCCCGGTACAGCTGGCAACATGCACTGCATGGCATAGCGTCGGAGCCGGGGGCGGGGCTTACCGCGATGGGGGCGGGGCTTACCGGCATAAGCCCGGTACAGCTGGCAACATGCACTGCATGGCATAGCGTCGGAGCCGGCGGCGGGGCTTACCGCGATGGGGGCGGGGCTTACCGGCATAAGCCCGGTACAGCTGGCAGCATGCACTGCATGGCATAGCGTCGGAGCCGGAGGCGGGGCTTACCGCGATGGGGGCGGGGCTTACCGGCATAAGCCCGGTACAGCTGGCAACATGCACTGCATGGCATAGCGTCGGAGCCGGGGGCGGGCTTACCGCGATGGGGGCGGGGCTTACCGGCTTAAGCCCGGTACGGCTGGCAACATGCAATGCATTGCATAGCGTCGGCGCGGGAGGGGGGCGGGGCTTACCGCGTCATGCCCGATAAAGTTTGCAACTATGGCAACATGCAATGCTATCTGCCACCTCTTCAGCAGACGCAACACTTCATTTCCTTTGGCGCTTGGTCGGCTGTTGCTTCTCATGGCATAGCAACCCCATTGTTTTTACACATGCCCCCATTCAAATGAAAAGGCAGAACGGTGGCTCAGTGGTTAGCACACTAGCCTTGCAGCGCTGTGGTCCTGGGTTCAAATCCCACTAAGGGCAACATCTGCAAAGAGTTTGAATGTTCTCTGTGTTTGTGTAGGTTTCGTCTGGGCAACACATTTTTTTTTTCTTTCGGCGCTGGGGCCGCTGTTACTTCTCATGGCATTGCACTGCCATTTGTATTTTTAAAAAAAGCCCCCGTAATGGGGGCGGGGCTTACCGGCTTAAGCCGGTACAGTTGGCAACATAGAGTGCATGGCATAGCGTCGGAGCCGGGGGCTGGGCTTACCGCGATGGGGGCGGGACTTACCGGCATAAGCCCGGTACAGCTGGCAACATGCACTGCATGGCATAGCGTCGGAGCCGGAGGCGGGGCTTACCGCGATGGGGGCGGGGCTTACCGGCATAAGCCCGGTACAGCTGGCAACATGCACTGCATGGCATAGCGTCGGAGCCGGGGGCGGGGCTTACCGCGATGGGGGCGGGGCTTACCGGCATAAGCCCGGTACAGCTGGCAACATGCACTGCATGGCATAGCGTCGGAGCCGGAGGCGGGGCTTACCGCGATGGGGGCGGGGCTTTACCGGCGGGGCCCGGCATAAGCCCGGTACAGCTGGCAACATGCACTGCATGGCATAGCGTCGGAGCCGGGGGCGGGCTTACCGCGATGGGGGCGGGGCTTACCGGCTTAAGCCCGGTACGGCTGGCAACATGCAATGCATTGCATAGCGTCGGCGCGGGGGGGGGGGCGGGGCTTACCGCGTCATGCCCGATAAAGTTTGCAACTATGGCAACATGCAATGCTATCTGCCACCTCTTCAGCAGACGCAACACTTCATTTCCTTTGGCGCTTGGTCGGCTGTTGCTTCTCATGGCATAGCAACCCCATTGTTTTTACACATGCCCCCATTCAAATGAAAAGGCAGAACGGTGGCTCAGTGGTTAGCACACTAGCCTTGCAGCGCTGTGGTCCTGGGTTCAAATCCCACTAAGGGCAACATCTGCAAAGAGTTTGAATGTTCTCTGTGTTTGTGTAGGTTTCGTCTGGGCAACACATTTTTTTTTTCTTTCGGCGCTGGGGCCGCTGTTACTTCTCATGGCATTGCACTGCCATTTGTATTTTTAAAAAAAGCCCCCGTAATGGGGGCGGGGCTTACCGGCTTAAGCCGGTACAGTTGGCAACATAGAGTGCATGGCATAGCGTCGGAGCCGGGGGCTGGGCTTACCGCGATGGGGGCGGGACTTACCGGCTTAAGCCCGGTACAGCTGGCAACACATAGCGCCGGAGGCGGGGCTTACAGCTGGCAACACATGGGGCGCGGTGGCGGGGCTTACCGCGTTGGGGGCGGGGCTTACCGGCATAAGCCCGGTACAGCTGGCAACATGCACTGCATGGCATAGCGTCGGAGCCGGAGGCGGGGCTTACCGCGATGGGGGCGGGGCTTACCGGCATAAGCCCGGTACAGCTGGCAACATGCACTGCATGGCATAGCGTCGGAGCCGGGGGCGGGGCTTACCGCGATGGGGGCGGGGCTTACCGGCATAAGCCCGGTACAGCTGGCAACATGCACTGCATGGCATAGCGTCGGAGCCGGCGGCGGGGCTTACCGCGATGGGGGCGGGGCTTACCGGCATAAGCCCGGTACAGCTGGCAGCATGCACTGCATGGCATAGCGTCGGAGCCGGAGGCGGGGCTTACCGCGATGGGGGCGGGGCTTACCGGCATAAGCCCGGTACAGCTGGCAACATGCACTGCATGGCATAGCGTCGGAGCCGGGGGCGGGCTTACCGCGATGGGGGCGGGGCTTACCGGCTTAAGCCCGGTACGGCTGGCAACATGCAATGCATTGCATAGCGTCGGCGCGGGAGGGGGGGCGGGGCTTACCGCGTCATGCCCGATAAAGTTTGCAACTATGGCAACATGCAATGCTATCTGCCACCTCTTCAGCAGACGCAACACTTCATTTCCTTTGGCGCTTGGTCGGCTGTTGCTTCTCATGGCATAGCAACCCCATTGTTTTTACACATGCCCCCATTCAAATGAAAAGGCAGAACGGTGGCTCAGTGGTTAGCACACTAGCCTTGCAGCGCTGTGGTCCTGGGTTCAAATCCCACTAAGGGCAACATCTGCAAAGAGTTTGAATGTTCTCTGTGTTTGTGTAGGTTTCGTCTGGGCAACACATTTTTTTTTTCTTTCGGCGCTGGGGCCGCTGTTACTTCTCATGGCATTGCACTGCCATTTGTATTTTTAAAAAAAGCCCCCGTAATGGGGGCGGGGCTTACCGGCTTAAGCCGGTACAGTTGGCAACATAGAGTGCATGGCATAGCGTCGGAGCCGGGGGCTGGGCTTACCGCGATGGGGGCGGGACTTACCGGCATAAGCCCGGTACAGCTGGCAACACATAGCGCCGGAGGCGGGGCTTACCGCGATGGGGGCGGGGCTTACCGGCATAAGCCCGGTACAGCTGGCAACATGCACTGCATGGCATAGCGTCGGAGCCGGAGGCGGGGCTTACCGCGATGGGGGCGGGGCTTACCGGCATAAGCCCGGTACAGCTGGCAACATGCACTGCATGGCATAGCGTCGGAGCCGGGGGCGGGGCGTACCGCGATGGGGGCGGGGCTTACCGGCATAAGCCCGGTACAGCTGGCAACATGCACTGCATGGCATAGCGTCGGAGCCGGCGGCGGGGCTTACCGCGATGGGGGCGGGGCTTACCGGCATAAGCCCGGTACAGCTGGCAGCATGCACTGCATGGCATAGCGTCGGAGCCGGAGGCGGGGCTTACCGCGATGGGGGCGGGGCTTACCGGCATAAGCCCGGTACAGCTGGCAACATGCACTGCATGGCATAGCGTCGGAGCCGGGGGCGGGCTTACCGCGATGGGGGCGGGGCTTACCGGCTTAAGCCCGGTACGGCTGGCAACATGCAATGCATTGCATAGCGTCGGCGCGGGAGGGGGGGCGGGGCTTACCGCGTCATGCCCGATAAAGTTTGCAACTATGGCAACATGCAATGCTATCTGCCACCTCTTCAGCAGACGCAACACTTCATTTCCTTTGGCGCTTGGTCGGCTGTTGCTTCTCATGGCATAGCAACCCCATTGTTTTTACACATGCCCCCATTCAAATGAAAAGGCAGAACGGTGGCTCAGTGGTTAGCACACTAGCCTTGCAGCGCTGTGGTCCTGGGTTCAAATCCCACTAAGGGCAACATCTGCAAAGAGTTTGAATGTTCTCTGTGTTTGTGTAGGTTTCGTCTGGGCAACACATTTTTTTTTTCTTTCGGCGCTGGGGCCGCTGTTACTTCTCATGGCATTGCACTGCCATTTGTATTTTTAAAAAAAGCCCCCGTAATGGGGGCGGGGCTTACCGGCTTAAGCCGGTACAGTTGGCAACATAGAGTGCATGGCATAGCGTCGGAGCCGGGGGCTGGGCTTACCGCGATGGGGGCGGGACTTACCGGCATAAGCCCGGTACAGCTGGCAACACATAGCGCCGGAGGCGGGGCTTACCGCGATGGGGGCGGGGCTTACCGGCATAAGCCCGGTACAGCTGGCAACATGCACTGCATGGCATAGCGTCGGAGCCGGAGGCGGGGCTTACCGCGATGGGGGCGGGGCTTACCGGCATAAGCCCGGTACAGCTGGCAACATGCACTGCATGGCATAGCGTCGGAGCCGGGGGCGGGGCTTACCGCGATGGGGGCGGGGCTTACCGGCATAAGCCCGGTACAGCTGGCAACATGCACTGCATGGCATAGCGTCGGAGCCGGCGGCGGGGCTTACCGCGATGGGGGCGGGGCTTACCGGCATAAGCCCGGTACAGCTGGCAGCATGCACTGCATGGCATAGCGTCGGAGCCGGAGGCGGGGCTTACCGCGATGGGGGCGGGGCTTACCGGCATAAGCCCGGTACAGCTGGCAACATGCACTGCATGGCATAGCGTCGGAGCCGGGGGCGGGCTTACCGCGATGGGGGCGGGGCTTACCGGCTTAAGCCCGGTACGGCTGGCAACATGCAATGCATTGCATAGCGTCCGGCGCGGGAGGGTGGGGCGGGGCTTACCGCGTCATGCCCGATAAAGTTTGCAACTATGGCAACATGCAATGCTATCTGCCACCTCTTCAGCAGACGCAACACTTCATTTCCTTTGGCGCTTTGGTCGGCTGTTGCTTCTCATGGCATAGCAACCCCATTGTTTTTACACATGCCCCCATTCAAATGAAAAGGCCAGAACGGTGGCTCAGTGGTTAGCACACTAGCCTTGCAGCGCTGTGGTCCTGGGTTCAAATCCCACTAAGGGCAACATCTGCAAAAGAGTTTGAATGTTTCTCTGTGTTTGTGTAGGTTTCGTCTGGGCAACACATTTTTTTTCTTTCGGCGCTGGGGCCGCTGTTACTTCTCATGGCAATTGCACTGCCATTTGTATTTTTAAAAAAAAGCCCCCGTAATGGGGGCGGGGCTTACCGGCTTAAGCCGGTACAGTTGGCAACATAGAGTGCATGGCATAGGCGTCGGAGCCGGGGGCTGGGCTTACCGCGATGGGGGGCGGGACTTACCGGCAATAATCACGGTACACAGCTGGCTAACACATAGCGCCGGAGGCGGGGCTTACCGGGGGCGATGGGGGCGGGGCTTACCCGGCATAAGCCCTGGTACACGGCTGGCAACATTGCACTGCATGGGCATAGCGTCGGAGCCGGAGGCTGGGCTTAACCGACGATTGGGGCGGGGCTGACCGTCATAATCCCGGTACAAGCTTGGCAACATGCACATAGCATAGGCAAAAGCGCGTCCGGAGCCGGGGGCGGGGCTTACCGCGATGGGGGCGGGGCTACCGGCATAAGCCCGTACAGCGGCAACATGCACTGCATGGCATAGCGTCGGAGCCGGAGGCGGGGCTTACCGCGATGGGGGCGGGGCTTACCGGCATAAGCCCGGACAGCTGGCAGCATGCACTGCATGGCCTAGCGTCGGAGCCGGAGGCGGGGCTTACCGCGATGGGGGCGGGTCATAACCGGCATAAGACCGGTACAGCTGGCAACATGCACTGCATGGCATAGCGTCGGAGCCGGGGGGCGGGCTTACCGCGTGATGGGCGGGGCTTACCGGCTTAAGCCCGGTACGGCTGGCAACATGCAATGCATTTGCATAGCGTCGGCGCGGGAGGGGGGGCGGGGCTATACCGCGTCATGCCCGATAAAGTTTGCAACTATGGCACACATTGCAATGCTATCTGCCACCTCTTCAGCAGACGCAACACTTCATTTCCTTTGGCGCTTGGTCGGCTGTTGCTTCTCATGGCATAGCAACCCCATTGTTTTACACATGCCCTCCATTCAAATGAAAAGGCAGAACGGTGGCTCAGTGGTTAGCACACTAGCCTTGCAGCGCTGTGGTCCTGGTTCAAATCCCCCTAAGGGCAACATCTGCAAAGAGTTTGAATGTTCTCTGTGTTTGTGTAGGTTTCGTCTGGGCAACACATTGTTTTTTTCTTTCGGCGCTGGGGCCGCTGTTACTTCTCATGGCATTGCACTGCCATTTGTAATTTTTTAAAAAAAGCCCCCGTAATGGGGGCGGGGCTTACCGGCTTAAGCCGGTACAGTTGGCAACATAGAGTGCATGGCATAGCGTCGGAGCCGGGGGCGGGCTTACCGCGATGGGGGCGGGACTTACCGGCATAAGCCCGTACAGCTGGCAACACATAGCGCCGGAGGCGGGCTTACCGCGATGGGGGCGGGGCTTACCGGCATAAGCCCGGTACAGCTGAGCAACATGCACTGCATGGCATAGCGTCGGAGCCGGAGGCGGGGGCTTACCGCGATGGGGGCGGGGCTTACCGGCATAAGCCCGGTACAGCTGGCAACATGCACTGCATGGCATAGCGTCGGAGCCGGGGCGGGGCTTACCGCGATGGGGGCGGGGGCTTACCGTGCATAGAGCCCGGTACAGCTGGCAACATGCACTGCATGGCATAGCGTCCGGAGCCGGCGGGCGGGGCTTACGCGATGGGGGCGGGCTTAACCGGCAGTAAGCCCGGTACAGCTGGCAGCATTGCACTGCATGGCATAGCGTCGGAGCCGGAGGCGGGGCTTACCGCGATGGGGGCGGGCTTACCGGCATAAGCCCGGTACAGCTGGCAACATGCACTGCATGGCATAGCGTCGGAGCCGGGGGCGGGCTTACCGCGATGGGGGCGGGGCTTACCGGCATAAGCCCGGTACGGCTGGCAACACCTGCAATGCATTGCATAGCGTCGGCGCGTGGAGGGGGGGCGGGGCTTTACCGCGTCATGCCCGATAAAGTTTGCAAACTATGGCAACATGCAATGCTATCTGCCACCTCTTCAGCAGACGCACACACTTCATTTCCTTTGGCGCTGGTCGGCTGTTGCTTCTCATGGCAAGTAGCAACCCCATTGTTTTTAACCAGGCCCCCATTCAAATGAAAAGCAAGAACGGTGGCTCAGTGGTTAGCACACTAGCCTGGCAGCGCTGTGGTCCGGGTTCAAATCCCACTAAGTGCAACATCTGCAAAGAGTTTGCAATGTTCTCCTGTGTTTGTGTAGGTTCGTTCTGGGCAACACATTTTTTTTTTCTTTCGGCGCTGGGGCCGCTGTTACTTCTCATGGCATTGCACTGCCATTTGTATTTTTAAAAAAAGCCCCCGTAATGGGGGCGGGGCTTACCGGCTTAAGCCGGTACAGTTGGCAACATAGAGTGCATGGCATAGCGTCGGAGCCGGGGGCTGGGCTTACCGCGATGGGGGCGGGACTTACCGGCATAAGCCCGGTACAGCTGGCAACACATAGCGCCGGAGGCGGGGCTTACCGCGATGGGGGCGGGGCTTACCGGCATAAGCCCGGTACAGCTGGCAACATGCACTGCATGGCATAGCGTCGGAGCCGGAGGCGGGGCTTACCGCGATGGGGGCGGGGCTTACCGGCATAAGCCCGGTACAGCTGGCAACATGCACTGCATGGCATAGCGTCGGAGCCGGGGGCGGGGCTTACCGCGATGGGGGCGGGGCTTACCGGCATAAGCCCGGTACAGCTGGCAACATGCACTGCATGGCATAGCGTCGGAGCCGGGCGGGGCTTACCGCGATGGGGGCGGGGCTTACCGGCATAAGCCCGGTACAGCTGGCTGCACTGCATGGCATAGCGTCGGATTACCGCGATGGGGGCGGGGCTTACCGGCTTAAGCCCGGTACGGCTGGCAACATGCAATGCATTGCATAGCGTCGGCGCGGGAGGGGGGGCGGGGCTTACCGCGTCATGCCCGATAAAGTTTGCAACTATGGCAACATGCAATGCTATCTGCCACCTCTTCAGCAGACGCAACACTTCATTTCCTTTGGCGCTTGGTCGGCTGTTGCTTCTCATGGCATAGCAACCCCATTGTTTTTACACATGCCCCCATTCAAATGAAAAGGCAGAACGGTGGCTCAGTGGTTAGCACACTAGCCTTGCAGCGCTGTGGTCCTGGGTTCAAATCCCACTAAGGGCAACATCTGCAAAGAGTTTGAATGTTCTCTGTGTTTGTGTAGGTTTCGTCTGGGCAACACATTTTTTTTTTCTTTCGGCGCTGGGGCCGCTGTTACTTCTCATGGCATTGCACTGCCATTTGTATTTTTAAAAAAAGCCCCCGTAATGGGGGCGGGGCTTACCGGCTTAAGCCGGTACAGTTGGCAACATAGAGTGCATGGCATAGCGTCGGAGCCGGGGGCTGGGCTTACCGCGATGGGGGCGGGACTTACCGGCATAAGCCCGGTACAGCTGGCAACACATAGCGCCGGAGGCGGGGCTTACCGCGATGGGGGCGGGGCTTACCGGCATAAGCCCGGTACAGCTGGCAACATGCACTGCATGGCATAGCGTCGGAGCCGGAGGCGGGGCTTACCGCGATGGGGGCGGGGCTTACCGGCATAAGCCCGGTACAGCTGGCAACATGCACTGCATGGCATAGCGTCGGAGCCGGGGGCGGGGCTTACCGCGATGGGGGCGGGGCTTACCGGCATAAGCCCGGTACAGCTGGCAACATGCACTGCATGGCATAGCGTCGGAGCCGGCGGCGGGGCTTACCGCGATGGGGGCGGGGCTTACCGGCATAAGCCCGGTACAGCTGGCAGCATGCACTGCATGGCATAGCGTCGGAGCCGGAGGCGGGGCTTACCGCGATGGGGGCGGGGCTTACCGGCATAAGCCCGGTACAGCTGGCAACATGCACTGCATGGCATAGCGTCGGAGCCGGGGGCGGGCTTACCGCGATGGGGGCGGGGTTTACCGGCTTAAGCCCGGTACAGCTGGCAACATGCAATGCATTGCATAGCGTCGGCGCGGGGGGGGGGCGGGGCTTACCGCGTCATGCCCGATAAAGTTTGGCAAACTATGGCAACATGCAATGCTATCTGCCACCTCTTCAGCCGACGCAACACTTCATTTCCTTTGGCGCTTGGTCGGCTGTTGCTTCTCATGGCATAGCAACCCCATTGTTTTTACACATGCCCCCATTCAAATGAAAAGGCAGAACGGTGGCTCAGTGGTTAGCACACTAGCCTTGCAGCGCTGTGGTCCTGGGTTCAAATCCACTAAGGGCAACATCTGCAAAGAGTTTGAATGTTCTCTGTGTTTGTGTAGGTTTCGTCTGGGCAACACATTTTTTTTTTCTTTCGGCGCTGGGGCGCTGTTCCTTCTCATGGCTTGCACTGCCATTTGTATTTTTAAAAAAGCCCCCGTAAGGGGGGCGGGGCTTACCGGCTTAAGCCGGTACAGTTGGCAACATAGAGTGGCAATGGCATAGCGTCGGAGCCGGGGCTGGGCTTACCGCGATGGGGGCGGCTTACCGGCATAAGCCCGGTACAGCTGGCAACACATCGCGCCGGTGGCGGGGCTTACCGCGATGGGGGCGGGGCTTACCGGCATAAGCCCGGTACAGCTGGCAACCTGCATGCATGCATAGCGTCGGAGCCGGAGGCGGGGCTTACCGCGATGGGGGCGGGGCTTACCGGCAAATAAGCCCGGTACAGCTGGCAACATGCACGCATGGCAATAGCGTCGGAGCCGGGGGGCGGGGCTTACCGCGAGGGAGCGGGGCTTACCGGCATAAGCCCGGCTACAGCTAGGCAACATGCACTGCATTGCATAGCGTCGGAGCCGGGTGCGGGGGCTTTACCGCGATGGGGCGGGCCTTACCGGCATTCAGCCCGGGTACAGCTGGCAGCATGCCACTGCACATGGCATAGCGTCGGAAGCCGGAGGCGGGTCTTTACCGCGATGGGGGCGGGGCTTACCGGCATAAGCCCGGTACAGCTGGCAACATGCACTGCATGGCATAGCGTCGGAGCCGGGGGCGGGCTTACCGCGATGGGGGCGGGGCTTACCGGCTTAAGCCCGGTACGGCTGGCAACATGCAATGCATTGCATAGCGTCGGCGCGGGAGGGGGGGCGGGGCTTACCGCGTCATGCCCGATAAAGTTTGCAACTATGGCAACATGCAATGCTATCTGCCACCTCTTCAGCAGACGCAACACTTCATTTCCTTTGGCGCTTGGTCGGCTGTTGCTTCTCATGGCATAGCAACCCCATTGTTTTTACACATGCCCCCCATTCAAATGAAAAGGCAGAACGGTGGCTCAGTGGTTAGCACACTAGCCTTGCAGCGCTGTGGTCCTGGGTTCAAATCCCACTAAGGGCAACATCTGCAAAGAGTTTGAATGTTCTCTGTGTTTGTGTAGGTTTCGTCTGGGCAACACATTTTTTTTTTCTTTCGGCGCTGGGGCCGCTGTTACTTCTCATGGCATTGCACTGCCATTTGTATTTTTTAAAAAGCCCCCGTAATGGGGGCGGGGCTTACCGGCTTAAGCCGGTACAGTTGGCAACATAGAGTGCATGGCATAGCGTCGGAGCCGGGGGCTGGGCTTACCGCGATGGGGGCGGGACTTACCGGCATAAGCCCGGTACAGCTGGCAACACATAGCGCCGGAGGCGGGGCTTACCGCGATGGGGGCGGGGCTTACCGGCATAAGCCCGGTACAGCTGGCAACATGCAATGCATGGCATAGCGTCGGAGCCGGAGGCGGGCTTACCGCGATGGGGGCGGGGCTTACCGGCATAAGCCCGGTACAGCTGGCAACATGCACTGCATGGCATAGCGTCGGAGCCGGGGCGGGGCTTTACCCGCGATGGGGGAGCGGGGCTTTACCGGCATAAGCCCGGTACAAGCTGGCAACATGCACTGCATGGCATAGCGTCGGCGCCGGTGGCGGGGCTTACCGCGATGGGGGCGGGGCTTACCGGCATAAGCCCGGTACCGCTGGCCGCATGCACTGCATGGCATCGCGTCGGAGGCCGGAGGCGGGGCTTACCGCGATGGGGGCGGGGCCTTACCGGCATAAGCCCGGTACAGCTGGCAACATGCACTGCATGGCATAGCGTCGGAGCCGGGGCGGGCTTACCGCGATGGGGGCGGGGCTTACCGGCTTAAGCCCGGTACGGCTGGCAACATGCAATGCATTGCAATAGCGTCGGCGCGGGAGGGGGGGCGGTGCTCTACCGCGTCATGCCCGATAAAGTTTGCAACTATGGCAACATGCAATGCTATCTGCCACCTCTTCAGCAGACGCAACACTTCATTTCCTTTGGCGCTTGGTCGGCTGTTGCTTCTCATGGCATAGCAACCCATTGTTTTTTACACATGCCCCCATTCCAATGAAAAGGCAGAAACGGTGGCTCAGTGGTTAGCACACTAGCCTTGCAGCGCTGTGGTCCTGGGTTTCAAATCCCACTAAGGGCAACATCTGCAAAGAGTTTGAATGTTCTCTGTGTTTGTGTAGGTTTCGTCTGGGCAACACATTTTTTTTTTCTTTCGGCGCTGGGGCCGCTGTTACTTCTCATGGCATTGCACTGCCATTTGTATTTTTAAAAAAAGCCCCCGTAATGGGGGGCGGGGCTTACCGGCTTAAGCCGGTACAGTTGGCAACATAGAGTGCATGGCATAGCGTCGGAGCCGGGGGCTGGGCTTACCGCGATGGGGGCGGGACTTACCGGCATAAGCCCGGTACAGCTGGCAAATGCACGCATAGGCAAGCGTCGGAGCAGGGGGCGGGGCTTACCGCGATGGGGGCGGGGCTTACCGGCATAAGCCCGGTACAGCTGGCAACATGCACTGCATGGCATAGCGTCGGAGCCGGAGGCGGGGCTTACCGCGATGGGGGCGGGGCTTACCGGCATTAGCCCGGTACAGCTGGCAGCATGCACTGCATGGCATAGCGTCGGAGCCGGAGGCGGGGCTTACCGCGATGGGGGCGGGGCTTACCGGCATAAGCCCGGTACAGCTGGCAGCATGCACTGCATGGCATAGCGTCGGAGCCGGAGGCGGGGCTTACCGCGAGGGGGGCGGGGCTTACCGGCATAAGCCCGGTACAGCTGGCAAGCATGCACTGCATGGCATAGCGTCGGAGCCGGAGGGCGGGGCTTACCGCGATGGGGGCGGGGCTTACCGGCATAAGCCCGGTACAGCTGGCAACATGCACTGCATGGCATAGCGTCGGAGCCGGGGGCGGGCTTTACCGCGATGGGGGCGGGGCTTACCGGCTTAAGCCCGGTACGGCTGGCAACATGCAATGCATTGCATAGCGTCGGCGCGGGAGGGGGGGCGGGGCTTACCGCGTCATGCCCGATAAAGTTTGCAACTATGGCAACATGCAATGCTATCTGCCACCTCTTCAGCAGACGCAACACTTCATTTCCTTTGGCGCTTGGTCGGCTGTTGCTTCTCATGGCATAGCAACCCCATTGTTTTTACACATGCCCCCATTCAAATGAAAGGCAGAACGGTGGCTCAGTGGTTAGCACACTAGCCTTGCAGCGCTGTGGTCCTGGGTTCAAATCCCACTAAGGGCAACATCTGCAAAGAGTTTGAATGTTCTCTGTGTTTGTGTAGGTTTCGTCTGGGCAACACATTTTTTTTTTCTTTCGGCGCTGGGGCCGCTGTTACTTCTCATGGCATTGCACTGCCATTTGTATTTTTAAAAAAGCCCCCGTAATGGGGGCGGGGCTTACCGGGCTTAAGCCGGTACAGTTGGCAACATAGAGTGCATGGCATAGCGTCGGAGCCGGGGGCTGGGCTTACCGCGATGGGGGCGGGACTTACCGGCATAAGCCCGGTACAGCTGGCAACACATAGCGCCGGAGGCGGGGCTTACCGCGATGGGGGCGGGGCTTACCGGCATAAGCCCCGGTACAGCTGGCAACATGCACTGCATGGCATAGCGTCGGAGCCGGAGGCGGGGCTTACCGCGATGGGGGCGGGGCTTACCGGCATAAGCCCGGTACAGCTGGCAAACATGCACTGCATGGCATAGCGTCGGAGGCCGGGGGCGGGGCTTACCGCGATGGGGGCGGGGCTTACCGGCATAAGCCCGGTACAGCTGGCAACATGCATCTGCATGGCATAGCGTCGGAGGCCGGCGGCGGGGCTTACAGCGATGGGGGCGGGCTTACCGGCATAAGCCCGGTACAGCTGGCAGCATGCACTGCATGGCATAGGGTCGGAGCCGGAGGCGGGGCTTACCGCGATGGGGGCGGGGCTTACCGGCATAAGCCCGGTACAGCTGGCAACATGCACTGCATGGCATAGCGTCGGAGCCGGGGGCGGGCTTACCGCGATGGGGGCGGGGCTTACCGGCGTAAGCCCGGTACGGCTGGCAAACATGCAATGCATTGCATAGCGTCGGCGCGGGAGGGGGGGCGGGGCTTACCGCGTCATGCCCGATAAAGTTTGCAACTATGGCAACATGCAATGCTATCTGCCACCTCTTCAGCAGACGCAACACTTCATTTCCTTTGGCGCTTGGTCGGCTGTTGCTTCTCATGGCATAGCAACCCCATTGTTTTTACACATGCCCCCATTCAAATGAAAAGGCAGAACGGTGGCTCAGTGGTTAGCACACTAGCCTTGCAGCGCTGTGGTCCTGGGTTCAAATCCCACTAAGGGCAACATCTGCAAAGAGTTTGAATGTTCTCTGTGTTTGTGTAGGTTTCGTCTGGGCAACACATTTTTTTTTTCTTTCGGCGCTGGGGCCGCTGTTACTTCTCATGGCATTGCACTGCCATTTGTATTTTTAAAAAAAGCCCCCGTAATGGGGCGGGGCTTACCGGCTTAAGCCGGTACAGTTGGCAACATAGAGTGCATGGCATAGCGTCGGAGGCCGGGGGCTGGGCTTACCGCGATGGGGGCGGGACTTACCAGCATAAGCCCGGTACAGCTGGCAACACATAGCGCCGGAGGCGGGGCTTACCGCGATGGGGGCGGGGCTTACCGGCATAAGCCCGGTACAGCTGGCAACATGCACTGCATGGCATAGCGTCGGAGCCGGAGGCGGGGCTTACCGCGATGGGGGCGGGGCTTACCGGCATAAGCCCGGTACAGCTGGCAACATGCACTGCATGGCATAGCGTCGGAGCCGGGGGCGGGGCTTACCGCGATGGGGGCGGGGCTTACCGGCATAAGCCCGGTACAGCTGGGCAACATGCACTGCATGGCATAGCGTCGGAGCCGGCGCGGGGCTTACCGCGATGGGGGCGGGGCTTACCGGCATAAGCCCGGTACAGCTGGCAGCATGCACTGCATGGCATAGCGTCGGAGCCGGAGGCGGGGCTTACCGCGATGGGGGGCGGGGCTTACCGGCATAAGCCCGGTACAGCTGGCAACATGCACTGCATGGCATAGCGTCGGAGCCGGGGGCGGGCTTACCGCGATGGGGGCGGGGCTTACCGGCTTAAGCCCGGTACGGCTGGCAACATGCAATGCATTGCATAGCGTCGGCGCGGGAGGGGGGGCGGGGCTTACCGCGTCATGCCCGATAAAGTTTGCAACTATGGCAACATGCAATGCTATCTGCCACCTCTTCAGCAGACGCAACACTTCATTTCCTTTGGCGCTTGGTCGGCTGTTGCTTCTCATGGCATAGCAACCCCATTGTTTTTACACATGCCCCCATTCAAATGAAAAGGCAGAACGGTGGCTCAGTGGTTAGCACACTAGCCTTGCAGCGCTGTGGTCCTGGGTTCAAATCCCACTAAGGGCAACATCTGCAAAGAGTTTGAATGTTCTCTGTGTTTGTGTAGGTTTCGTCTGGGCAACACATTTTTTTTTTCTTTCGGCGCTGGGGCCGCTGTTACTTCTCATGGCATTGCACTGCCATTTGTATTTTTAAAAAAGCCCCCGTAATGGGGGCGGGGCTTACCGGCTTAAGCCGGTACAGTTGGCAACATAGAGTGCATGGCATAGCGTCGGAGCCGGGGGCTGGGCTTACCGCGATGGGGGCGGGACTTACCGGCATAAGCCCGGTACAGCTGGCAACACATAGCGCCGGAGGCGGGGCTTACCGCGATGGGGGCGGGGCTTACCGGCATAAGCCCGGTACAGCTGGCAACATGCACTGCATGGCATAGCGTCGGAGCCGGAGGCGGGGCTTACCGCGATGGGGGCGGGGCTTACCGGCATAAGCCCGGTACAGCTGGCAACATGCACTGCATGGCATAGCGTCGGAGCCGGGGGCGGGGCTTACCGCGATGGGGGCGGGGCTTACCGGCATAAGCCCGGTACAGCTGGCAACATGCACTGCATGGCATAGCGTCGGAGCCGGAGGCGGGGCTTACCGCGATGGGGGCGGGGCTTACCGGCATTAGCCCGGTACAGCTGGCAGCATGCACTGCATGGCATAGCGTCGGAGCCGGAGGCGGGGCTTACCGCGATGGGGGCGGGGCTTACCGGCATAAGCCCGGTACAGCTGGCAGCATGCACTGCATGGCATAGCGTCGGAGCCGGAGGCGGGGCTTACCGCGATGGGGGCGGGGCTTACCGGCATAAGCCCGGTACAGCTGGCAACATGCACTGCATGGCATAGCGTCGGAGCCGGTGGCGGGGCTTACCGCGATGGGGGCGGGGCTTACCGGCATAAGCCCGGTACAGCTGGCAACATGCACTGCATGGCATAGCGTCGGAGCCGGGGGCGGGCTTACCGCGATGGGGCGGGGCTTACCGGCTTAAGCCCGGTACGGCTGGCAACATGCAATGCATTGCATAGCGTCGGCGCGGGAGGGGGGGCGGGGCTTACCGCGTCATGCCCGATAAAGTTTGCAACTATGGCAACATGCAATGCTATCTGCCACCTCTTCAGCAGACGCAACACCTTCATTTCCTTTGGCGCTTGGTCGGCTGTTGCTTCTCATGGCATAGCAACCCCATTGTTTTTACACATGCCCCCATTCAAATGAAAAGGCAGAACGGTGGCTCAGTGGTTAGCACACTAGCCTTGCAGCGCTGTGGTCCTGGGTTCAAATCCCACTAAGGGCAACATCTGCAAAGAGTTTGAATGTTCTCTGTGTTTGTGTAGGTTTTCGTCTGGGCAACACATTTTTTTTTTCTTTCGGCGCTGGGGCCGCTGTTACTTCTCATGGCATTGCACTGCCATTTGTATTTTTAAAAAAAGCCCCCGTAATGGGGGCGGGGCTTACCGGCTTAAGCCGGTACAGTTGGCAACATAGAGTGCATGGCATAGCGTCGGAGCCGGGGGCTGGGCTTACCGCGATGGGGGCGGGACTTACCGGCATAAGCCCGGTACAGCTGGCAACACATAGCGCCGGAGGCGGGGCTTACCGCGATGGGGGCGGGGCTTACCGGCATAAGCCCGGTACAGCTGGCAACATGCACTGCATGGCATAGCGTCGGAGCCGGAGGCGGGGCTTACCGCGATGGGGGCGGGGCTTACCGGCATAAGCCCGGTACAGCTGGCAACATGCACTGCATGGCATAGCGTCGGAGCCGGGGGCGGGGCTTACCGCGATGGGGGCGGGGCTTACCGGCATAAGCCCGGTACAGCTGGCAACATGCACTGCATGGCATAGCGTCGGAGCCGGCGGCGGGGCTTACCGCGATGGGGGCGGGGCTTACCGGCATAAGCCCGGTACAGCTGGCAGCATGCACTGCATGGCATAGCGTCGGAGCCGGAGGCGGGGCTTACCGCGATGGGGGCGGGGCTTACCGGCATAAGCCCGGTACAGCTGGCAACATGCACTGCATGGCATAGCGTCGGAGCCGGGGGCGGGCTTACCGCGATGGGGGCGGGGCTTACCGGCTTAAGCCCGGTACGGCTGGCAACATGCAATGCATTGCATAGCGTCGGCGCGGGAGGGGGGCGGGGCTTACCGCGTCATGCCCGATAAAGTTTGCAACTATGGCAACATGCAATGCTATCTGCCACCTCTTCAGCAGACGCAACACTTCATTTCCTTTGGCGCTTGGTCGGCTGTTGCTTCTCATGGCATAGCAACCCCATTGTTTTTACACATGCCCCCATTCAAATGAAAAGGCAGAACGGTGGCTCAGTGGTTAGCACACTAGCCTTGCAGCGCTGTGGTCCTGGGTTCAAATCCCACTAAGGGCAACATCTGCAAAGAGTTTGAATGTTCTCTGTGTTTGTGTAGGTTTCGTCTGGGCAACACATTTTTTTTTTCTTTCGGCGCTGGGGCCGCTGTTACTTCTCATGGCATTGCACTGCCATTTGTATTTTTAAAAAAGCCCCCGTAATGGGGGCGGGGCTTACCGGCATAAGCCCGGTACAGCTGGCAACATGCACTGCATGGCATAGCGTCGGAGCCGGGGGCTGGGCTTACCGCGATGGGGGCAGGACTTACCGGCATAAGCCCGGTACAGCTGGCAACACATAGCGCCGGAGGCGGGCTTACCGCGATGGGGGCGGGGCTTTACCGGCATAAAAAACAGGCCCGGTACAGCTGGCAACATGCACTGCATGGCATAGCGTCGGAGCCGGAGGCGGGGCTTACCGCGATGGGGGGCGGGGCTTACCGGCATAAGCCCGTACAGCTGGCAACATGCACTGCATGGCTAGCGTCGGAGCCGGGGGGCGGGGCTTACCGCGATGGGGGCGGGGCTTACCGGCATAAGCCCGGTACAGCTGGCAACATGCACTGCATGGCATAGCGTCGGAGCCGGAGGCGGGGCTTAACGCGATGGGGGCGGGGCTTACCGGCATAAGCCCGGTACAGCTGGCAGCATGCACTGCATGGCATAGCGTCGGAGCCGGAGGCGGGGCTTACCGCGATGGGGGCGGGGGGTACCGGCATAAGCCCGGTACAGCTGGCAACATCGCACTGCATGGCATAGCGTCGGAGCCGGGGGCGGGCTTACCGCGATGGGGGCGGGGCTTACCGGCTTAAGCCCGGTACGGCTGGCAACATGCAATGCATGCATAGCGTCGGCGCGGGAGGGGGGGCGGGGCTACCGCGTCATGCCCGATAAAGTTGCAACTATGGCAACATGCAATGCTATCTGCCACCTCTTCAGCAGACGCAACACTTCATTTCCTTTGGCGCTTGGTCGGCTGTTGCTTCTCATGGCATAGCAACCCCATTGTTTTTACACATGCCCCCATTCAAATGAAAAGGCAGAACGGTGGCTCCAGTGGTTAGCACACTAGCCTTGCAGCGCTGTGGTCCTGGGTTCAAATCCCCACTAAGGGCAAACATCTGCAAAGAGTTTGAATGTTCTCTGTGTTTGTGTAGGTTTCGTCTGGGCAACACATTTTTTTTTTCTTTTCGGCGCTGGGGCCGCTGTTACTTCTCATGGCATTGCACTGCCATTTGTATTTTTAAAAAAGCCCCCGTAATGGGGGCGGGGCTTACCGGCTTAAGCCGGTACAGTTGGCAACATAGAGTGCATGGCATAGCGTCGGAGCCGGGGGGCTGGGCTTACCGCGATGGGGGCGGGACTTACCGGCATAAGCCCGGTACAGCTGGCAACACATAGCGCCGGAGGCGGGGCTTACCGCGATGGGGGCGGGGCTTACCGGCATAAGCCCGGTACAGCTGGCAACATGCACTGCATGGCATAGCGTCGGAGCCGGAGGCGGGGCTTTCCGCGATGGGGGCGGGTCTTACCGGCATAAGCCCGGTACAGCTGGCAACATGCACTGCATGGCATAGCGTCGGAGCCGGGGCGGGGCTTACCGCGATGGGGGCGGGGCTTACCGGATAAGCCGGTACAGCTGGCAACATGCACTGCATGGCATAGCGTCGGAGCGGCGGCGGGGGCTTACCGCGATGGGGGGCGGGGCTTACCGGCATAAGCCCGGTACAGCTGGCAGCATGCACTGCATGGCATAGCGTCGGAGCCGGAGGCGGGGCTTACCGCGATGGGGCGGGGCTCTTACCGGCATAAGCCCGGTACAGCTGGCAACATGCACTGCATGGCATAGCGTCGGAGCCGGGGGCGGGCTTACCGCGATGGGGGCGGGGGCTTACCGGCTTAAGCCCGGTACGGCTGGCAACATGCAATGCATGCATAGCGTCGGCGCGGGAGGGGGGGCGGGGCTTACCGCGTCATGCCCGATAAAGTTTTGCAACTATGGCAACATGCAATGCTATCTGCCACCTCTTCAGCCAGACGCAACACTTCATTTCCTTTGGCGCTTGGTCGGCTGTTGCTTCTCATGGCATAGCAACCCCATTGTTTTTACACATGCCCCCATTCAAATGAAAAGGCAGAACGGTGGCCTCAGTGGTTAGCACACTAGCCTTGCAGCGCTGTGGTCCTGGGTTCAAATCCCACTAAGGGCAACATCTGCAAAGAGTTTGAATGTTCTCTGTGTTTGTGTAGGTTTCGTCTGGGCAACACATTTTTTTTTTCTTTCGGCGCTGGGGCCGCTGTTACTTCTCATGGCATTGCACTGCCATTTGTATTTTTTAAAAAAGCCCCCCGTAATGGGGGCGGGGCTTACCGGCTTAAGCCGGTACAGTTGGCAACATAGAGTGCATGGCATAGCGTCGGAGCCGGGGGCTGGGCTTACCGCTCGATGGGGCGGGGACTTACCGGCATAAGCCCGGTACAGCTGGCAACACATAGCGCCGGAGGCGGGGCTTACCGCGATGGGGGGGGGGCGTACCGGGCTTATGCCGGGTACAGCTGGCAACATGCACTGCATGGCATAGCGTCGGAGCCGGAGGCGGGGCTTACCGCGATGGGGGCGGGGCTTACCGGCATAAGCCCGGTACAGCTGGCAACATGCACTGCATGGCATAGCGTCGGAGCCGGGGGCGGGGCTTACCAGCGATGGGGGCGGGGATTACCGGCATAAGCCCGGTACAGCTGGCAACATGCACTGCATGGCATAGCGTCGGAGCCGGCGGCGGGGCTTACCGCGATGGGGCGGGGCTTCTACCGGCATAAGCCCGGTACAGCTGGCAGCATGCACTGCATGGCATAGCGTCGGAGCGGAGGCGGGGCTTACCGCGATGGGGGCGGGGCTTACCGGCATAAGCCCGGTACAGCTGGCAACATGCACTGCATGCATAGCGTCGGAGCCGGGGGCGGCTTACCGCGATGGGGGCGGGGCTCCTTACCGGCTTAAGGCCCGGTACGGCTGGCAACATGCAATGCATGCATAGCGTCGGCGCGGGAGGGGGGGCGGGGCCTTACCGCGTCCATGGCCCGATAAAGTTTGCAACCTATGGCAACATGCAATGCTATCTGCCACCTCTTCAGCAGGACGCAACACTTCATTTCCTTTGGCGCTTGGTCGGCTGTTGCTTCTCATGGCATAGCAACCCCATTGTTTTTACACATGCCCCCATTCAAATGAAAAGGCAGAACGGTGGCTCAGTGGTTAGCACACTAGCCTTGCAGCGCTGTGGTCCTGGGTTCAAATCCCACTAAGGGCAACATCTGCAAAGAGTTTGAATGTTCTCTGTGTTTGTGTAGGTTTCGTCTGGGCAACACATTTTTTTTTTCTTTCGGCGCTGGGGCCGCTGTTACTTCTCATGGCATTGCACTTGCCATTTGTATTTTTAAAAAAGCCCCCGTAATGGGGGCGGGGCTCTACCGGCTTAAGCCGGTACTAGTTGGCAACATAGAGTGCATGGCATAGCGTCGGAGCCGGGGGCTGGGCCTTACCGCGATGGGGGCGGGACTTACCGGCATAAGCCCGGTACAGCTGGCAACACATAGAGCCGGAGGCGGGGCTACCGCGGTGGGGGCGGGGCTTACCGGCATAAGGCCCGGTACAGCTGGCAACATGCACTGCATGGCATAGCGTCGGAGCCGGAGGCGGGGCTTACCGCGATGGGGCGGGGCTTACCGGCATAAGCCCGGTACAGCTGGCAACATGCACTGCATGGCATAGCGTCGGAGCCGGGGGCGGGGCTTACCGCGATGGGGGCGGGCCTTACCGGCATAAGCCCGGTACAGCTGGCAACATGCAATGCATGGCATAGCGTCGGCGCGGGGGCGGGGCTTACCGCGATGGGGGCGGGGCTTACCGGCATAAGCCCGGTACAGCTGGCAGCATGCACTGCATGGCATAGCGTCGGAGCCGGAGGCGGGGCTTTACCGCGATGGGGGCGGGGCTTCCCGGCATAAGCCCGGTACCGCTGGCAACATGCACTGCATGGCATAGCGTCGGAGCCGGGGGCGGGCTTACCGCGATGGGGGCGGGGCTTACCGGCTTAAGCCCGGTACGGCTGGCAACATGCAATGCATTGCATAGCGTCGGCGCGGGAGGGGGGGCGGGGCTTACCGCGTCATGCCCGATAAAGTTTGCAACTATGGCAACATGCAATGCTATCTGCCACCTCTTCAGCAGACGCAACACTTCATTTCCTTTGGCGCTTGGTCGGCTGTTGCTTCTCATGGCATAGCAACCCCATTGTTTTTACACATGCCCCCATTCAAATGAAAAGGCAGAACGGTGGCTCAGTGGTTAGCACACTAGCCTTGCAGCGCTGTGGTCCTGGGTTCAAATCCCACTAAGGGCAACATCTGCAAAGAGTTTGAATGTTCTCTGTGTTTGTGTAGGTTTCGTCTGGGCAACACATTTTTTTTTTCTTTCGGCGCTGGGGCCGCTGTTACTTCTCATGGCATTGCACTGCCATTTGTATTTTTAAAAAAAGCCCCCGTAATGGGGGCGGGGCTTACCGGCTTAAGCCGGTACAGTTGGCAACATAGAGTGCATGGCATAGCGTCGGAGCCGGGGGCTGGGCTTACCGCGATGGGGGCGGGACTTACCGGCATAAGCCCGGTACAGCTGGCAACACATAGCGCCGGAGGCGGGGCTTACCGCGATGGGGGCGGGGCTTACCGGCATAAGCCCGGTACAGCTGGCAACATGCACTGCATGGCATAGCGTCGGAGCCGGAGGCGGGGCTTACCGCGATGGGGGCGGGGCTTACCGGCATAAGCCCGGTACAGCTGGCAACATGCACTGCATGGCATAGCGTCGGAGCCGGGGGCGGGGCTTACCGCGATGGGGGCGGGGCTTACCGGCATAAGCCCGGTACAGCTGGCAACATGCACTGCATGGCATAGCGTCGGAGCCGGCGGCGGGGCTTACCGCGATGGGGGCGGGGCTTACCGGCATAAGCCCGGTACAGCTGGCAGCATGCACTGCATGGCATAGCGTCGGAGCCGGAGGCGGGGCTTACCGCGATGGGGGCGGGGCTTACCGGCATAGCCCGGTACAGCTGGCAACATGCACTGCATGGCATAGCGTCGGAGCCGGGGGCGGGCTTACCGCGATGGGGGCGGGGCTTACCGGCTAAGCCCGGTCCGGCTGGCAACATGCAATGCATGCATAGCGTCGGCGCGGGAGGGGGGCGGGGCTTACCGCGTCATGCCCGATAAAGTTTGCAACTATGGCAACATGCAATGCTATCTGCCACCTCTTCAGCAGACGCAACACTTCATTTTCCTTTTGGCGCTTGGTCGGCTGTTGCTCTCATGGCATAGCAACCCCATTGTTTTTACACATGCCCCCATTCAAATGAAAAGGCAGAACGGTGGCTCAGTGGTTAGCACACTAGCCTTGCAGCGCTGTGGTCCTGGGTTCAAATCCCACTAAGGGCAACATCTGCAAAGAGTTTGAATGTTCTCTGTGTTTGTGTAGGTTTCGTCTGGGCAACACATTTTTTTTTTCTTTTCGGCGCTGGGGCCGCTGTTACTTCTCATGGCATTGCACTGCCATTTTGTTATTTTTAAAAAAGCCCCCGTAATGGGGGCGGGGCTACCGGCTTAAGCCGGTACAGTTGGCAACATAGAGTGCATGGCATAGCGTGGAGCCGGGGGCTGGGCTTACCGCTGATGGGGTGCGGGACCTTACCGGCATAAGCCCGGTACAGCTGGCAACACATAGCGCCGGAGGCGGGGCATTACCGCGATGGGGCGGGCTTACCGGCATAAGCCCGGTACAGCTGGCAACATGCACTGCTGGCATAGCGTCGGAGCGGAGGCGGGGCTTACCGCGATGGGGGCGGGGCTTACCGGCATAAGCCCGGTACAGCTGGCAACATGAACTGCATGGCATAGCGTCGGAGCCGGGGGCGGGTTTACCGCGATGGGGGCGGGGCTTACCGGCATAAGCCCGGTACAGCTGGCAACATGCACTGCATGGCATAGCGTCGGAGCCGGCGGCGGGGCTTACCGCGATGGGGGCGGGGGCTTACCGGCATAAGCACGGTACAGCTGGCAGCATGCACTGCATGGCATAGCGTCGGAGCCGGAGGCGGGGCTTACCGCGATGGGGGCGGGGCTTACCGGCATAAGCCCGGTACAGCTGGCAACATGCACTGCATGGCATAGCGTCGGAGCCGGGGGCGGGCTTACCGCGATGGGGGCGTGGGCTTACCGGCTAAGCCCGGTACGGCTGGCAAACATGCAATGCATTGCATAGCGTTCGGCGCGGGAGGGGGGGCAGGGCTTACCGCGTCATTGCCCGATAAAGTTTGCAACTATGTGCAACATTGCAATGCTATCTGCCACCTTCTTCAGCAGACGCAACACTTCATTTCCTTTGGCGCTTGGTCGGCTGTTGCTTCTCATGGCATAGCAACCCCATTGTTTTTTACACATGCCCCCATTCAAATTGAAAAGGCAGAACGGTGGCTCAGTGGTTAGCACACTAGCCTTGCAGCGCTGTGGTCCTGGGTTCAAATCCCACTAAGGGCAAACATCTGCAAAGAGTATGAATGTTCTCTGTGTTTGTGTAGGTTTCGTCTGGGCAACACTTTTTTTTTTTCTTTCGGCGCTGGGGCCGCTGTTACTTCTCATGGCATTGCACTGCCATTTGTATTTTTAAAAAAAGCCCCCCGTAATGGGGGCGGGGCTTACCGGCTTAAGCCGGTACAGTTGGCAACATAGAGTGCATGGCATAGCGTCGGAGCCGGGGGCTGGGGCTTACCGCGATGGGGCGGGACTTACCGGCATAAGCCCGGTACAGCTGGCAACACATAGCGCCGGAGGCGGGTCTTACCGCGATGGGGGCGGGGCTTACCGGCATAAGCCGGTACAGCTGGCAACATGCACTGCATGGCATAGCGTCGGAGCCGGAGGCGGGGCTTACCGCGATGGGGGCGGGCTTTACCGGCATAAGCCCGGTACAGCTGGCAACATGCACTGCATGGCATAGCGTCGGAGCCGGGGGCGGGGCTTACCGCGATGGGGGCGGGGCTTACCGGCATAAGCCCGGTACAGCTGGCAACATGCACTGTCATGGCATAGCGATCGGAGCCGGCGGGGCAGGGCTTACACCGCGATGGGGGCGGGGCTTACCGGCATAAGCCCGGTACAAGCTGGCAGCATGCACTGCATGGCATAGCGTCGGAGCCGGGTAGGCGGGTCTTACCGCGATGGGGGCGGGGGCTTACCGGCATAACTGCCCGGTACAGCTGGCAACATGCCACTGCATGGCATAGCGTCGGAGCGGGGGCGGGCTTACCGCGATGGGGGCGGGGGCTTTACCGGCTTTAAGCCCGGTACGGCTGGCAACATGCAATGCATTGCATAGCGTCGGCGCGGGAGGGGGGGCGGGGCTACCGCGTCATGCCCGATAAAGTTTGCAACTATGGCAACATGCAATGCTATCTGCAACCTCTTCAGCCAGACGCAACACTTCATTTCTTTGGCGCTTGTCGGCTGTTGCTTCTCAGGGCATAGCAACCCCATTGTTTTTACACATGCCCCCATTCAAATGATTAAAGGCAGAACGGTGGCTCAGTGGTTAGCACACCTAGCCTTGCAGCGCTGTGGATCCGGGTTCAAATCCCACTAAAGGGCAACATGCTGCAAAGAGTTTGAATGTTCTCTGTGTTTGTGTAGGTTTCGTCTGGGCAACACATTTTTTTTTTTCTTTCGGCGCTGGGGCCGCTGTTACTTCTCATGGCATTGCACTGCCATTTGTATTTTTAAAAAAAGCCCCCGTAATGGGGGCGGGGCTTACCGGCTTAAGCCGGTACAGTTGGCAACATAGAGTGCATGGCATAGCGTCGGAGCCGGGGGCTGGGCTTACCGCGATGGGGGCGGGACTTACCGGCATAAGCCCGGTACAGCTGGCAACACATAGCGCCGGAGGCGGGGCTTACCGCGATGGGGGCGGGGCTTACCGGCATAAGCCCGGTACAGCTGGCAACATGCACTGCATGGCATAGCGTCGGAGCCGGAGGCGGGGCTTACCGCGATGGGGGCGGGGCTTACCGGCATAAGCCCGGTACAGCTGGCAACATGCACTGCATGGCATCGCGTCGGAGCCGGGGGCGGGGCTTACCGCGATGGGGGCGGGGCTTACCGGCATAAGCCCGGTACAGCTGGCAACATGCACTGCATGGCATAGCGTCGGAGCCGGCGGCGGGGCTTACCGCGATGGGGGCGGGGCTTACCGGCATAAGCCCGGTACAGCTGGCAGCATGCACTGCATGGCATAGCGTCGGAGCCGGAGGCGGGGCTTACCGCGATGGGGGCGGGGCTTACCGGCATAAGCCCGGTACAGCTGGCAACATGCACTGCATGGCATAGCGTCGGAGCCGGGGGCGGGCTTACCGCGATGGGGGCGGGGCTTACCGGCTTAAGCCCGGTACGGCTGGCAACATGCAATGCATTGCATAGCGTCGGCGCGGGAGGGGGGGCGGGGCTTACCGCGTCATGCCCGATAAAGTTTGCAACTATGGCAACATGCAATGCTATCTGCCACCTCTTCAGCAGACGCAACACTTCATTTCCTTTGGCGCTTGGTCGGCTGTTGCTTCTCATGGCATAGCAACCCCATTGTTTTTACACATGCCCCCATTCAAATGAAAAGGCAGAACGGTGGCTCAGTGGTTAGCACACTAGCCTTGCAGCGCTGTGGTCCTGGGTTCAAATCCCACTAAGGGCAACATCTGCAAAGAGTTTGAATGTTCTCTGTGTTTGTGTAGGTTTCGTCTGGGCAACACATTTTTTTTTTCTTTCGGCGCTGGGGCCGCTGTTACTTCTCATGGCATTGCACTGCCATTTGTATTTTTAAAAAAAGCCCCCGTAATGGGGGCGGGGCTTACCGGCTTAAGCCGGTACAGTTGGCAACATAGAGTGCATGGCATAGCGTCGGAGCCGGGGGCTGGGCTTACCGCGATGGGGGCGGGACTTACCGGCATAAGCCCGGTACAGCTGGCAACACATAGCGCCGGAGGCGGGGCTTACCGCGATGGGGGCGGGGCTTACCGGCATAAGCCCGGTACAGCTGGCAACATGCACTGCATGGCATAGCGTCGGAGCCGGAGGCGGGGCTTACCGCGATGGGGGCGGGGCTTACCGGCATAAGCCCGGTACAGCTGGCAACATGCACTGCATGGCATAGCGTCGGAGCCGGGGGCGGGGCTTACCGCGATGGGGGCGGGGCTTACCGGCATAAGCCCGGTACAGCTGGCAACATGCACTGCATGGCATAGCGTCGGAGCCGGCGGCGGGGCTTACCGCGATGGGGGCGGGGCTTACCGGCATAAGCCCGGTACAGCTGGCAGCATGCACTGCATGGCATAGCGTCGGAGCCGGAGGCGGGGCTTACCGCGATGGGGCGGGGCTTACCGGCATAAGCCCGGTACAGCTGGCAACATGCACTGCATGGCATAGCGTCGGAGCCGGGGGCGGGCATACCCGCGATGGGGGCGGGGCTTACCGGCTTAAGCCCGGTACGGCTGGCAACATGCAATGCATTGCATAGCGTCGGCGCGGGAGGGGGGGCGGGGCTTACCGCGTCATGCCCGATAAAGTTTGCAACTATGGCAACATGCAATGCTATCTGCCACCTCTTCAGCAGACGCAACACTTCATTTCCTTTGGCGCTTGGTCGGCTGTTGCTTCTCATGGCATAGCAACCCCATTGTTTTTACACATGCCCCCATTCAAATGAAAAGGCAGAAACGGTGGCTCAGTGGTTAGCACACTAGCCTTGCAGCGCTGTGGTCCTGGTTCAATCCCACTAAGGGCAACATCTGCAAAGAGTTTGAATGTTCTCTGTGTTTGTGTAGGTTTCGTCTGGGCAACACATTTTTTTTTTCTTTCGGCGCTGGGGCCGCTGTTACTTCTCATGGCATTGCACTGCCATTTGTATTTTTAAAAAAAGCCCCCGTAATGGGGCGGGGCTTACCGGCTTAAGCCGGTTACAGTTGGCAACATAGAGTGCATGGCATAGCGTCGGAGCCGGGGCTGGGCTTACCGCGATGGGGGCGGGACTTACCGGCATAAGCCCGGTACAGCTGGCAACACACATTACCGCGCGGGGCCGGAGGCGGGGCACTGCATGGCACCGGCATTACCGCGATGGGGGCGGGGCTTACCGGCATAAGCCCGGTACAGCTGGCAACATGCACTGCATGGCATAGCGTCGGAGCCGGGGGCGGGGCTTACCGCGATGGGGGCGGGGCTTACCGGCATAAGCCCGGTACAGCTGGCAACATGCACTGCATGGCATAGCGTCGGAGCCGGGGGCGGGCTTACCGCGATGGGGGCGGGGCTTACCGGCTTAAGCCCGGTACGGCTGGCAACATGCAATGCATTGCATAGCGTCGGCGCGGGAGGGGGGGCGGGGCTTACCGCGTCATGCCCGATAAAGTTTGCAACTATGGCAACATGCAATGCTATCTGCCACCTCTTCAGCAGACGCAACACTTCATTTCCTTTGGCGCTTGGTCGGCTGTTGCTTCTCATGGCATAGCAACCCCATTGTTTTTACACATGCCCCCATTCAAATGAAAAGGCAGAACGGTGGCCTCAGTGGTAGCACACTAGCCTTGCAGCGCTGTGGTCCTGGGTTCAAATCCACTAAGGGCAACATCTGCAAAGAGTTTGAATGTTCTCTGTGTTTGTGTAGGTTTCGTCTGGGCAAACACATTTTTTTTTTCTTTCGGCGCTGGGGCCGCTGTTACTTCTCATGGCATTGCACTGCCATTTGTATTTTAAAAAAAGCCCCCGTAATGGGGGCGGGGCTTACCGGCTTAAGCCGGTACAGTTGGCAACATAGAGTGCATGGCATAGCGTCGGAGCCGGGGGCTGGGCTTACCGCGATGGGGGCGGGACTTACCGGCATAAGCCCGGTACAGCTGGCAACACATAGCGCCGGAGGCGGGGCTTACCGCGATGGGGGCGGGGCTTACCGGCATAAGCCCGGTACAGCTGGCAACATGCACTGCATGGCATAGCGTCGGAGCCGGAGGCGGGGCTTACCGCGATGGGGGCGGGGCTTACCGGCATAAGCCCGGTACAGCTGGCAACATGCACTGCATGGCATAGCGTCGGAGCCGGGGGCGGGGGCTTACCGCGATGGGGGCGGGGCTTACCGGCATAAGCCCGGTACAGCTGGCAACATGCACTGCATGGCATAGCGTCGGAGCCGGCGGCGGGGCTTACCGCGATGGGGGCGGGGCTTACCGGCATAAGCCCGGTACAGCTGGCAGCATGCACTCCATGGCATAGCGTCGGAGCCGGAGGCGGGGCTTACCGCGATGGGGGCGGGGCTTACCGGCATAAGCCCGGTACAGCTGGCAACATGCACTGCATGGCATAGCGTCGGTGCCGGGGGCGGGCTTACCGCGATGGGGGCGGGGCTTACCGGCTTAAGCCCGGTACGGCTGGCAACATGCAATGCATTGCATAGCGTCGGCGCGGGAGGGGGGGCGGGGCTTACCGCGTCATGCCCGATAAAGTTTGCAACTATGGCAACATGCAATGCTATCTGCCACCTCTTCAGCAGACGCAACACTTCATTTCCTTTGGCGCTTGGTCGGCTGTTGCTTCTCATGGCATAGCAACCCCATTGTTTTTACACATGCCCCCATTCAAATGAAAAGGCAGAACGGTGGCTCAGTGGTTAGCACACTAGCCTTGCAGCGCTGTGGTCCTGGGTTCAAATCCCACTAAGGGCAACATCTGCAAAGAGTTTGAATGTTCTCTGTGTTTGTGTAGGTTTCGTCTGGGCAACACATTTTTTTTTTTCTTTCGGCGCTGGGGCCGCTGTTACTTCTCATGGCATTGCACTGCCATTTGTATTTTTAAAAAAGCCCCCGTAATGGGGGCGGGGCTTACCGGCTTAAGCCGGTACAGTTGGCAACATAGAGTGCATGGCATAGCGTCGGAGCCGGAGGCGGGGCTACCGGCATAAGCCCGGTACAGCTGGCAACACATAGCGCCGGAGGCGGGGCTTACCGCGATGGGGGCGGGGCTTACCGGCATAAGCCCGGTACAGCTGGCAACATGCACTGCATGGCATAGCGTCGGAGCCGGAGGCGGGGCTTACCGCGATGGGGGCGGGGCTTACCGGCATAAGCCCGGTACAGCTGGCAACATGCACTGCATGGCATAGCGTCGGAGCCGGGGGCGGGGCTTACCGCGATGGGGGCGGGGCTTACCGGCATAAGCCCGGTACAGCTGGCAACATGCACTGCATGGCATAGCGTCGGAGCCGGCGGCGGGGCTTACCGCGATGGGGGCGGGGGCTTACCGGCATAAGCCCGGTACAGCTGGCAGCATGCACTGCATGGCATAGCGTCGGAGCCGGAGGCGGGGCTTACCGCGATGGGGGCGGGGCTTACCGGCATAAGCCCGGTACAGCTGGCAACATGCACTGCATGGCATAGCGTCGGAGCCGGGGGCGGGCGTACCGCGATGGGGGCGGGGCTTACCGGCTTAAGCCCGGTACGGCTGGCAACATGCAATGCATTGCATAGCGTCGGCGCGGGAGGGGGGGCGGGGCTTACCGCGTCATGCCCGATAAAGTTTGCAACTATGGCAACATGCAATGCTATCTGCCACCTCTTCAGCAGACGCAACACTTCATTTCCTTTGGCGCTTGGTCGGCTGTTGCTTCTCATGGCATAGCAACCCCATTGTTTTTACACATGCCCCATTCAAATGAAAAGGCAGAACGGTGGCTCAGTGGTTAGCACACTAGCCTTGCAGCGCTGTGGTCCTGGGTTCAAATCCACTAAGGGCAACATCTGCAAAGAGTTTGAATGTTCTCTGTGTTTGTGTAGGTTTCGTCTGGGCAACACATTTTTTTTTTCTTTCGGCGCTGGGGCCGCTGTTACTTCTCATGGCATTGCACTGCCATTTGTATTTTTAAAAAAAGCCCCCGTAATGGGGGCGGGGCTTACCGGCTTAAGCCGGTACAGTTGGCAACATAGAGTGCATGGCATAGCGTCGGAGCCGGGGGCTGGGCTTACCGCGATGGGGGCGGGACTTACCGGCATAAGCCCGGTACAGCTGGCAACACATAGCGCCGGAGGCGGGGCTTACCGCGATGGGGGCGGGGCTTACCGGCATAAGCCCGGTACAGCTGGCAACATGCACTGCATGGCATAGCGTCGGAGCCGGAGGCGGGGCTTACCGCGATGGGGGCGGGGCTTACCGGCATAAGCCCGGTACAGCTGGCAACATGCACTGCATGGCATAGCGTCGGAGCCGGGGGCGGGGCTTACCGCGATGGGGGCGGGGCTTACCGGCATAAGCCCGGTACAGCTGGCAACATGCACTGCATGGCATAGCGTCGGAGCCGGCGGCGGGGCTTACCGCGATGGGGGCGGGGCTTACCGGCATAAGCCCGGTACAGCTGGCAGCATGCACTGCATGGCATAGCGTCGGAGCCGGAGGCGGGGCTTACCGCGATGGGGGCGGGGCTTACCGGCATAAGCCCGGTACAGCTGGCAACATGCACTGCATGGCATAGCGTCGGAGCCGGGGGCGGGCTTACCGCGATGGGGGCGGGGCTTACCGGCTTAAGCCCGGTACGGCTGGCAACATGCAATGCATTGCATAGCGTCGGCGCGGGAGGGGGGGGCGGGGCTTACCGCGTCATGCCCGATAAAGTTTGCAACTATGGCAACATGCAATGCTATCTGCCACCATCTTCAGCAGACGCAACACTTCATTTCCTTTGGCGCTTGGTCGGCTGTTGCTTCTCATGGCATAGCAACCCCATTGTTTTTACACATGCCCCCATTCAAATGAAAAGGCAGAACGGTGGCTCAGTGGTTAGCACACTAGCCTTGCAGCGCTGTGGTCCTGGGTTCAAATCCCACTAAGGGCAACATCTGCAAAGAGTTTGAATGTTCTCTGTGTTTGTGTAGGTTTCGTCTGGGCAACACATTTTTTTTTTCTTTCGGCGCTGGGGCCGCTGTTACTTCTCATGGCATTGCACTGCCATTTGTATTTTTAAAAAAAGCCCCCGTAATGGGGGCGGGGCTTACCGGCTTAAGCCGGTACAGTTGGCAACATAGAGTGCATGGCATAGCGTCGGAGCCGGGGGCTGGGCTTACCGCGATGGGGGCGGGACTTACCGGCATAAGCCCGGTACAGCTGGCAACACATAGCGCCGGAGGCGGGGCTTACCGCGATGGGGGCGGGGCTTACCGGCATAAGCCCGGTACAGCTGGCAACATGCACTGCATGGCATAGCGTCGGAGCCGGAGGCGGGGCTTACCGCGATGGGGGCGGGGCTTACCGGCATAAGCCCGGTACAGCTGGCAACATGCACTGCATGGCATAGCGTCGGAGCCGGGGGCGGGGCTTACCGCGATGGGGGCGGGGCTTACCGGCATAAGCCCGGTACAGCTGGCAACATGCACTGCATGGCATAGCGTCGGAGCCGGCGGCGGGGCTTACCGCGATGGGGGCGGGGCTTACCGGCATAAGCCCGGTACAGCTGGCAGCATGCACTGCATGGCATAGCGTCGGAGCCGGAGGCGGGGCTTACCGCGATGGGGGCGGGGCTTACCGGCATAAGCCCGGTACAGCTGGCAACATGCACTGCATGGCATAGCGTCGGAGCCGGGGGCGGGCTTACCGCGATGGGGGCGGGGCTTACCGGCTTAAGCCCGGTACGGCTGGCAACATGCAATGCATTGCATAGCGTCGGCGCGGGAGGGGGGGCGGGGCTTACCGCGTCATGCCCGATAAAGTTTGCAACTATGGCAACATGCAATGCTATCTGCCACCTCTTCAGCAGACGCAACACTTCATTTCCTTTGGCGCTTGGTCGGCTGTTGCTTCTCATGGCATAGCAACCCCATTGTTTTTACACATGCCCCCATTCAAATGAAAAGGCAGAACGGTGGCTCAGTGGTTAGCACACTAGCCTTGCAGCGCTGTGGTCCTGGGTTCAAATCCCACTAAGGGCAACATCTGCAAAGAGTTTGAATGTTCTCTGTGTTTGTGTAGGTTTCGTCTGGGCAACACATTTTTTTTTTCTTTCGGCGCTGGGGCCGCTGTTACTTCTCATGGCATTGCACTGCCATTTGTATTTTTAAAAAAAGCCCCCGTAATGGGGGCGGGGCTTACCGGCTTAAGCCGGTACAGTTGGCAACATAGAGTGCATGGCATAGCGTCGGAGCCGGGGGCTGGGCTTACCGCGATGGGGGCGGGACTTACCGGCATAAGCCCGGTACAGCTGGCAACACATAGCGCCGGAGGCGGGGCTTACCGCGATGGGGGCGGGGCTTACCGGCATAAGCCCGGTACAGCTGGCAACATGCACTGCATGGCATAGCGTCGGAGCCGGAGGCGGGGCTTACCGCGATGGGGGCGGGGCTTACCGGCATAAGCCCGGTACAGCTGGCAACATGCACTGCATGGCATAGCGTCGGAGCCGGGGGCGGGGCTTACCGCGATGGGGGCGGGGCTTACCGGCATAAGCCCGGTACAGCTGGCAACATGCACTGCATGGCATAGCGTCGGAGCCGGCGGCGGGGCTTACCGCGATGGGGGCGGGGCTTACCGGCATAAGCCCGGTACAGCTGGCAGCATGCACTGCATGGCATAGCGTCGGAGCCGGAGGCGGGGCTTACCGCGATGGGGGCGGGGCTTACCGGCATAAGCCCGGTACAGCTGGCAACATGCACTGCATGGCATAGCGTCGGAGCCGGGGGCGGGCTTACCGCGATGGGGGCGGGGCTTACCGGCTTAAGCCCGGTACGGCTGGCAACATGCAATGCATTGCATAGCGTCGGCGCGGGAGGGGGGGCGGGGCTTACCGCGTCATGCCCGATAAAGTTTGCAACTATGGCAACATGCAATGCTATCTGCCACCTCTTCAGCAGACGCAACACTTCATTTCCTTTGGCGCTTGGTCGGCTGTTGCTTCTCATGGCATAGCAACCCCATTGTTTTTACACATGCCCCCATTCAAATGAAAAGGCAGAACGGTGGCTCAGTGGTTAGCACACTAGCCTTGCAGCGCTGTGGTCCTGGGTTCAAATCCCACTAAGGGCAACATCTGCAAAGAGTTTGAATGTTCTCTGTGTTTGTGTAGGTTTCGTCTGGGCAACACATTTTTTTTTTCTTTCGGCGCTGGGGCCGCTGTTACTTCTCATGGCATTGCACTGCCATTTGTATTTTTAAAAAAAGCCCCCGTAATGGGGGCGGGGCTTACCGGCTTAAGCCGGTACAGTTGGCAACATAGAGTGCATGGCATAGCGTCGGAGCCGGGGGCTGGGCTTACCGCGATGGGGGCGGGACTTACCGGCATAAGCCCGGTACAGCTGGCAACACATAGCGCCGGAGGCGGGGCTTACCGCGATGGGGGCGGGGCTTACCGGCATAAGCCCGGTACAGCTGGCAACATGCACTGCATGGCATAGCGTCGGAGCCGGAGGCGGGGCTTACCGCGATGGGGGCGGGGCTTACCGGCATAAGCCCGGTACAGCTGGCAACATGCACTGCATGGCATAGCGTCGGAGCCGGGGGCGGGGCTTACCGCGATGGGGGCGGGGCTTACCGGCATAAGCCCGGTACAGCTGGCAACATGCAGTGCATGGCATAGCGTCGGAGCCGGCGGCGGGGCTTACCGCGATGGGGGCGGGGCTTACCGGCATAAGCCCGGTACAGCTGGCAGCATGCACTGCATGGCATAGCGTCGGAGCCGGAGGCGGGGCTTACCGCGATGGGGGCGGGGCTTACCGGCATAAGCCCGGTACAGCTGGCAACATGCACTGCATGGCATAGCGTCGGAGCCGGCGGCGGGGCTTACCGCGATGGGGGCGGGGCTTACCGGCATAAGCCCGGTACAGCTGGCAAGCATGCACTGCATGGCATTGCGTCGGAGCCGGAGGCGGGGCTTACCGCGATGGGGGCGGGGCTTACCGGCATAAGCCCGGTACAGCTGGCAACATGCACTGCATGGCATAGCGTCGGAGCCGGGGGCGGGCTTACCGCGATGGGGGCGGGGCTTACCGGCTTAAGCCCGGTACGGCTGGCAACATGCAATGCATTGCATAGCGTCGGCGCGGGAGGGGGGGCGGGGCTTACCGCGTCATGCCCGATAAAGTTTGCAACTATGGCAACATGCAATGCTATCTGCCACCTCTTCAGCAGACGCAACACTTCATTTCCTTTGGCGCTTGGTCGGCTGTTGCTTCTCATGGCATAGCAACCCCATTGTTTTTACACATGCCCCCATTCAAATGAAAAGGCAGAACGGTGGCTCAGTGGTTAGCACACTAGCCTTGCAGCGCTGTGGTCCTGGGTTCAAATCCCACTAAGGGCAACATCTGCAAAGAGTTTGAATGTTCTCTGTGTTTGTGTAGGTTTCGTCTGGGCAACACATTTTTTTTTTCTTTCGGCGCTGGGGCCGCTGTTACTTCTCATGGCATTGCACTGCCATTTGTATTTTTAAAAAAAGCCCCCGTAATGGGGGCGGGGCTTACCGGCTTAAGCCGGTACAGTTGGCAACATAGAGTGCATGGCATAGCGTCGGAGCCGGGGGCTGGGCTTACCGCGATGGGGGCGGGACTTACCGGCATAAGCCCGGTACAGCTGGCAACACATAGCGCCGGAGGCGGGGCTTACCGCGATGGGGGCGGGGCTTACCGGCATAAGCCCGGTACAGCTGGCAACATGCACTGCATGGCATAGCGTCGGAGCCGGAGGCGGGGCTTACCGCGATGGGGGCGGGGCTTACCGGCATAAGCCCGGTACAGCTGGCAACATGCACTGCATGGCATAGCGTCGGAGCCGGGGGCGGGGCTTACCGCGATGGGGGCGGGGCTTACCGGCATAAGCCCGGTACAGCTGGCAACATGCACTGCATGGCATAGCGTCGGAGCCGGCGGCGGGGCTTACCGCGATGGGGGCGGGGCTTACCGGCATAAGCCCGGTACAGCTGGCAGCATGCACTGCATGGCATAGCGTCGGAGCCGGAGGCGGGGCTTACCGCGATGGGGGCGGGGCTTACCGGCATAAGCCCGGTACAGCTGGCAACATGCACTGCATGGCATAGCGTCGGAGCCGGGGGCGGGCTTACCGCGATGGGGGCGGGGCTTACCGGCTTAAGCCCGGTACGGCTGGCAACATGCAATGCATTGCATAGCGTCGGCGCGGGAGGGGGGGCGGGGCTTACCGCGTCATGCCCGATAAAGTTTGCAACTATGGCAACATGCAATGCTATCTGCCACCTCTTCAGCAGACGCAACACTTCATTTCCTTTGGCGCTTGGTCGGCTGTTGCTTCTCATGGCATAGCAACCCCATTGTTTTTACACATGCCCCCATTCAAATGAAAAGGCAGAACGGTGGCTCAGTGGTTAGCACACTAGCCTTGCAGCGCTGTGGTCCTGGGTTCAAATCCCACTAAGGGCAACATCTGCAAAGAGTTTGAATGTTCTCTGTGTTTGTGTAGGTTTCGTCTGGGCAACACATTTTTTTTTTCTTTCGGCGCTGGGGCCGCTGTTACTTCTCATGGCATTGCACTGCCATTTGTATTTTTAAAAAAAGCCCCCGTAATGGGGGCGGGGCTTACCGGCTTAAGCCGGTACAGTTGGCAACATAGAGTGCATGGCATAGCGTCGGAGCCGGGGGCTGGGCTTACCGCGATGGGGGCGGGACTTACCGGCATAAGCCCGGTACAGCTGGCAACACATAGCGCCGGAGGCGGGGCTTACCGCGATGGGGGCGGGGCTTACCGGCATAAGCCCGGTACAGCTGGCAACATGCACTGCATGGCATAGCGTCGGAGCCGGAGGCGGGGCTTACCGCGATGGGGGCGGGGCTTACCGGCATAAGCCCGGTACAGCTGGCAACATGCACTGCATGGCATAGCGTCGGAGCCGGGGGCGGGGCTTACCGCGATGGGGGCGGGGCTTACCGGCATAAGCCCGGTACAGCTGGCAACATGCACTGCATGGCATAGCGTCGGAGCCGGCGGCGGGGCTTACCGCGATGGGGGCGGGGCTTACCGGCATAAGCCCGGTACAGCTGGCAGCATGCACTGCATGGCATAGCGTCGGAGCCGGAGGCGGGGCTTACCGCGATGGGGGCGGGGCTTACCGGCATAAGCCCGGTACAGCTGGCAACATGCACTGCATGGCATAGCGTCGGAGCCGGGGGCGGGCTTACCGCGATGGGGGCGGGGCTTACCGGCTTAAGCCCGGTACGGCTGGCAACATGCAATGCATTGCATAGCGTCGGCGCGGGAGGGGGGGCGGGGCTTACCGCGTCATGCCCGATAAAGTTTGCAACTATGGCAACATGCAATGCTATCTGCCACCTCTTCAGCAGACGCAACACTTCATTTCCTTTGGCGCTTGGTCGGCTGTTGCTTCTCATGGCATAGCAACCCCATTGTTTTTACACATGCCCCCATTCAAATGAAAAGGCAGAACGGTGGCTCAGTGGTTAGCACACTAGCCTTGCAGCGCTGTGGTCCTGGGTTCAAATCCCACTAAGGGCAACATCTGCAAAGAGTTTGAATGTTCTCTGTGTTTGTGTAGGTTTCGTCTGGGCAACACATTTTTTTTTTCTTTCGGCGCTGGGGCCGCTGTTACTTCTCATGGCATTGCACTGCCATTTGTATTTTTAAAAAAAGCCCCCGTACTGGGGGCGGGGCTTACCGGCTTAAGCCGGTACAGTTGGCAACATAGAGTGCATGGCATAGCGTCGGAGCCGGGGGCTGGGCTTACCGCGATGGGGGCGGGACTTACCGGCATAAGCCCGGTACAGCTGGCAACACATAGCGCCGGAGGCGGGGCTTACCGCGATGGGGGCGGGGCTTACCGGCATAAGCCCGGTACAGCTGGCAACATGCACTGCATGGCATAGCGTCGGAGCCGGAGGCGGGGCTTACCGCGATGGGGGCGGGGCTTACCGGCATAAGCCCGGTACAGCTGGCAACATGCACTGCATGGCATAGCGTCGGAGCCGGGGGCGGGGCTTACCGCGCTGGGGGCGGGGCTTACCGGCATAAGCCCGGTACAGCTGGCAACATGCACTGCATGGCATAGCGTCGGAGCCGGCGGCGGGGCTTACCGCGATGGGGGCGGGGCTTACCGGCATAAGCCCGGTACAGCTGGCAGCATGCACTGCATGGCATAGCGTCGGAGCCGGAGGCGGGGCTTACCGCGATGGGGCGGGGCTTACCGGCATAAGCCCGGTACAGCTGGCAACATGCACTGCATGGCATAGCGTCGGAGCCGGGGGCGGGCTTACCGCGATGGGGGCGGGGCTTACCGGCTTAAGCCCGGTACGGCTGGCAACATGCAATGCATTGCATAGCGTCGGCGCGGGAGGGGGGGCGGGGCTTACCGCGTCATGCCCGATAAAGTTTGCAACTATGGCAACATGCAATGCTATCTGCCACCTCTTCAGCAGACGCAACACTTCATTTCCTTTGGCGCTTGGTCGGCTGTTGCTTCTCATGGCATAGCAACCCCATTGTTTTTTACACATGCCCCCATTCAAATGAAAAGGCAGAACGGTGGCTCAGTGGTTAGCACACTAGCCTTGCAGCGCTGTGGTCCTGGGTTCAAATCCCACTAAGGGCAACATCTGCAAAGAGTTTGAATGTTCTCTGTGTTTGTGTAGGTTTCGTCTGGGCAACACATTTTTTTTTTCTTTCGGCGCTGGGGCCGCTGTTACTTCTCATGGCATTGCACTGCCATTTGTATTTTTAAAAAAAGCCCCCGTAATGGGGGCGGGGCTTACCGGCTTAAGCCGGTACAGTTGGCAACATAGAGTGCATGGCATAGCGTCGGAGCCGGGGGCTGGGCTTACCGCGATGGGGGCGGGACTTACCGGCATAAGCCCGGTACAGCTGGCAACACATAGCGCCGGAGGCGGGGCTTACCGCGATGGGGGCGGGGCTTACCGGCATAAGCCCGGTACAGCTGGCAACATGCACTGCATGGCATAGCGTCGGAGCCGGAGGCGGGGCTTACCGCGATGGGGGCGGGGCTTACCGGCATAAGCCCGGTACAGCTGGCAACATGCACTGCATGGCATAGCGTCGGAGCCGGGGGCGGGGCTTACCGCGACGGGGGCGGGGCTTACCGGCATAAGCCCGGTACAGCTGGCAAACATGCACTGCATGGCATAGCGTCGGAGCCGGCGGCGGGGCTTACCGCGATGGGGGCGGGGCTTACCGGCATAAGCCCGGTACAGCTGGCAGCATGCACTGCATGGCATAGCGTCGGAGCCGGAGGCGGGGCTTACCGCGATGGGGGCGGGGCTTACCGGCATAAGCCCGGTACAGCTGGCAACATGCACTGCATGGCATAGCGTCGGAGCCGGGGGCGGGCTTACCGCGATGGGGGCGGGGCTTACCGGCTTAAGCCCGGTACGGCTGGCAACATGCAATGCATTGCATAGCGTCGGCGCGGGAGGGGGGGGCGGGGCTTACCGCGTCATGCCCGATAAAGTTTGCAACTATGGCAACATGCAATGCTATCTGCCACCTCTTCAGCAGACGCAACACTTCATTTCCTTTGGCGCTTGGTCGGCTGTTGCTTCTCATGGCATAGCAACCCCATTGTTTTTACACATGCCCCCATTCAAATGAAAAGGCAGAACGGTGGCTCAGTGGTTAGCACACTAGCCTTGCAGCGCTGTGGTCCTGGGTTCAAATCCACTAAGGGCAACATCTGCAAAGAGTTTGAATGTTCTCTGTGTTTGTGTAGGTTTCGTCTGGGCAACACATTTTTTTTTTCTTTCGGCGCTGGGGCCGCTGTTACTTCTCATGGCATTGCACTGCCATTTGTATTTTTAAAAAAAGCCCCCGTTATGGGGGCGGGGCTTACCGGCTTAAGCCGGTACAGTTGGCAACATAGAGTGCATGGCATAGCGTCGGAGCCGGGGGCTGGGCTTACCGCGATGGGGGCGGGACTTACCGGCATAAGCCCGGTACAGCTGGCAACACATAGCGCCGGAGGCGGGGCTTACCGCGATGGGGGCGGGGCTTACCGGCATAAGCCCGGTACAGCTGGCAACATGCACTGCATGGCATAGCGTCGGAGCCGGAGGCGGGGCTTACCGCGATGGGGGCGGGGCTTACCGGCATAAGCCCGGTACAGCTGGCAACATGCACTGCATGGCATAGCGTCGGCGCCGGGGGCGGGGCTTACCGCGATGGGGGCGGGGCTTACCGGCATAAGCCCGGTACAGCTGGCAACATGCACTGCATGGCATAGCGTCGGAGCCGGCGGCGGGGCTTACCGCGATGGGGGCGGGGCTTACCGGCATAAGCCCGGTACAGCTGGCAGCATGCACTGCATGGCATAGCGTCGGAGCCGGAGGCGGGGCTTACCGCGATGGGGGCGGGGCTTACCGGCATAAGCCCGGTACAGCTGGCAGCATGCACTGCATGGCATAGCGTCGGAGCCGGAGGCGGGGCTTACCGCGATGGGGGCGGGGCTTACCGGCATAAGCCCGGTACAGCTGGCAACATGCACTGCATGGCATAGCGTCGGAGCCGGGGGCGGGGCTTACCGCGATGGGGGCGGGGCTTACCGGCATAAGCCCGGTACAGCTGGCAACATGCACTGCATGGCATAGCGTCGGAGCCGGGGGCGGGCTTACCGCGATGGGGGCGGGGCTTACCGGCTTAAGCCCGGTACGGCTGGCAACATGCAATGCATTGCATAGCGTCGGCGCGGGAGGGGGGGCGGGGCTTACCGCGTCATGCCCGATAAAGTTTGCAACTATGGCAACATGCAATGCTATCTGCCACCTCTTCAGCAGACGCAACACTTCATGTCCTTTGGCGCTTGGTCGGCTGTTGCTTCTCATGGCATAGCAACCCCATTGTTTTTACACATGCCCCCATTCAAATGAAAAGGCAGAGCGGTGGCTCAGTGGTTAGCACACTAGCCTTGCAGCGCTGTGGTCCTGGGTTCAAATCCCACTAAGGGCAACATCTGCAAAGAGTTTGAATGTTCTCTGTGTTTGTGTAGGTTTCGTCTGGGCAACACATTTTTTTTTTCTTTCGGCGCTGGGGCCGCTGTTACTTCTCATGGCATTGCACTGCCATTTGTATTTTTTAAAAAAGCCCCCGTAATGGGGGCGGGGCTTACCGGCTTAAGCCGGTACAGTTGGCAACATAGAGTGCATGGCATAGCGTCGGAGCCGGGGGCTGGGCTTACCGCGATGGGGGCGGGACTTACCGGCATAAGCCCGGTACAGCTGGCAACACATAGCGCCGGAGGCGGGGCTTACCGCGATGGGGGCGGGGCTTACCGGCATAAGCCCGGTACAGCTGGCAACATGCACTGCATGGCATAGCGTCGGAGCCGGAGGCGGGGCTTACCGCGATGGGGGCGGGGCTTACCGGCATAAGCCCGGTACAGCTGGCAACATGCACTGCATGGCATAGCGTCGGAGCCGGGGGCGGGGCTTACCGCGACGGGGGCGGGGCTTACCGGCATAAGCCCGGTACAGCTGGCAACATGCACTGCATGGCATAGCGTCGGAGCCGGAGGCGGGGCTTACCGCGATGGGGGCGGGGCTTACCGGCATAAGCCCGGTACAGCTGGCAGCATGCACTGCATGGCATAGCGTCGGAGCCGGAGGCGGGGCTTACCGCGAGGGGGGCGGGGCTTACCGGCATAAGCCCGGTACAGCTGGCAACATGCACTGCATGGCATAGCGTCGGAGCCGGGGGCGGGCTTACCGCGATGGGGGCGGGGCTTACCGGCTTAAGCCCGGTACGGCTGGCAACATGCAATGCATTGCATAGCGTCGGCGCGGGAGGGGGGGCGGGGCTTACCGCGTCATGCCCGATAAAGTTTGCAACTATGGCAACATGCAATGCTATCTGCCACCTCTTCAGCAGACGCAACACTTCATTTCCTTTGGCGCTTGGTCGGCTGTTGCTTCTCATGGCATAGCAACCCCATTGTTTTTACACATGCCCCCATTCAAATGAAAAGGCAGAACGGTGGCTCAGTGGTTAGCACACTAGCCTTGCAGCGCTGTGGTCCTGGGTTCAAATCCCACTAAGGGCAACATCTGCAAAGAGTTTGAATGTTCTCTGTGTTTGTGTAGGTTTCGTCTGGGCAACACATTTTTTTTTTCTTTCGGCGCTGGGGCCGCTGTTACTTCTCATGGCATTGCACTGCCATTTGTATTTTTAAAAAAAGCCCCCGTAATGGGGGCGGGGCTTACCGGCTTAAGCCGGTACAGTTGGCAACATAGAGTGCATGGCATAGCGTCGGAGCCGGGGGCTGGGCTTACCGCGATGGGGGCGGGACTTACCGGCATAAGCCCGGTACAGCTGGCAACACAGAGCGCCGGAGGCGGGGCTTACCGCGATGGGGGCGGGGCTTACCGGCATAAGCCCGGTACAGCTGGCAACATGCACTGCATGGCATAGCGTCGGAGCCGGAGGCGGGGCTTACCGCGATGGGGGCGGGGCTTACCGGCATAAGCCCGGTACAGCTGGCAACATGCACTGCATGGCATAGCGTCGGAGCCGGGGGCGGGGCTTACCGCGACGGGGGCGGGGCTTACCGGCATAAGCCCGGTACAGCTGGCAACATGCACTGCATGGCATAGCGTCGGAGCCGGCGGCGGGGCTTACCGCGATGGGGGCGGGGCTTACCGGCATAAGCCCGGTACAGCTGGCAGCATGCACTGCATGGCATAGCGTCGGAGCCGGAGGCGGGGCTTACCGCGATGGGGGCGGGGCTTACCGGCATAAGCCCGGTACAGCTGGCAACATGCACTGCATGGCATAGCGTCGGAGCCGGGGGCGGGCTTACCGCGATGGGGGCGGGGCTTACCGGCTTAAGCCCGGTACGGCTGGCAACATGCAATGCATTGCATAGCGTCGGCGCGGGAGGGGGGGCGGGGGCTTACCGCGTCATGCCCGATAAAGTTTGCAACTATGGCAACATGCAATGCTATCTGCCACCTCTTCAGCAGACGCAACACTTCATTTCCTTTGGCGCTTGGTCGGCTGTTGCTTCTCATGGCATAGCAACCCCATTGTTTTTACACATGCCCCCATTCAAATGAAAAGGCAGAACGGTGGCTCAGTGGTTAGCACACTAGCCTTGCAGCGCTGTGGTCCTGGGTTCAAATCCCACTAAGGGCAACATCTGCAAAGAGTTTGAATGTTCTCTGTGTTTGTGTAGGTTTCGTCTGGGCAACACATTTTTTTTTTCTTTCGGCGCTGGGGCCGCTGTTACTTCTCATGGCATTGCACTGCCATTTGTATTTTTAAAAAAAGCCCCCGTAATGGGGGGGGGGCTTACCGGCTTAAGCCGGTACAGTTGGCAACATAGAGTGCATGGCATAGCGTCGGAGCCGGGGGCTGGGCTTACCGCGATGGGGGCGGGACTTACCGGCATAAGCCCGGTACAGCTGGCAACACATAGCGCCGGAGGCGGGGCTTACCGCGATGGGGGCGGGGCTTACCGGCATAAGCCCGGTACAGCTGGCAACATGCACTGCATGGCATAGCGTCGGAGCCGGAGGCGGGGCTTACCGCGATGGGGGCGGGGCTTACCGGCATAAGCCCGGTACAGCTGGCAACATGCACTGCATGGCATAGCGTCGGAGCCGGGGGCGGGGCTTACCGCGATGGGGGCGGGGCTTACCGGCATAAGCCCGGTACAGCTGGCAACATGCACTGCATGGCATAGCGTCGGAGCCGGCGGCGGGGCTTACCGCGATGGGGGCGGGGCTTACCGGCATAAGCCCGGTACAGCTGGCAGCATGCACTGCATGGCATAGCGTCGGAGCCGGAGGCGGGGCTTACCGCGATGGGGGCGGGGCTTACCGGCATAAGCCCGGTACAGCTGGCAACATGCACTGCATGGCATAGCGTCGGAGCCGGGGGCGGGCTTACCGCGATGGGGGCGGGGCTTACCGGCTTAAGCCCGGTACGGCTGGCAACATGCAATGCATTGCATAGCGTCGGCGCGGGAGGGGGGGCGGGGCTTACCGCGTCATGCCCGATAAAGTTTGCAACTATGGCAACATGCAATGCTATCTGCCACCTCTTCAGCAGACGCAACACTTCATTTCCTTTGGCGCTTGGTCGGCTGTTGCTTCTCATGGCATAGCAACCCCATTGTTTTTACACATGCCCCCATTCAAATGAAAAGGCAGAACGGTGGCTCAGTGGTTAGCACACTAGCCTTGCAGCGCTGTGGTCCTGGGTTCAAATCCCACTAAGGGCAACATCTGCAAAGAGTTTGAATGTTCTCTGTGTTTGTGTAGGTTTCGTCTGGGCAACACATTTTTTTTTTCTTTCGGCGCTGGGGCCGCTGTTACTTCTCATGGCATTGCACTGCCATTTGTATTTTTTAAAAAAAGCCCCCGTAATGGGGGCGGGGCTTACCGGCTTAAGCCGGTACAGTTGGCAACATAGAGTGCATGGCATAGCGTCGGAGCCGGGGGCTGGGCTTACCGCGATGGGGGCGGGACGTACCGGCATAAGCCCGGTACAGCTGGCAACACATAGCGCCGGAGGCGGGGCTTACCGCGATGGGGGCGGGGCTTACCGGCATAAGCCCGGTACAGCTGGCAACATGCACTGCATGGCATAGCGTCGGAGCCGGAGGCGGGGCTTACCGCGATGGGGGCGGGGCTTACCGGCATAAGCCCGGTACAGCTGGCAACATGCACTGCATGGCATAGCGTCGGAGCCGGGGGCGGGGCTTACCGCGATGGGGGCGGGGCTTACCGGCATAAGCCCGGTACAGCTGGCAACATGCACTGCATGGCATAGCGTCGGAGCCGGCGGCGGGGCTTACCGCGATGGGGGCGGGGCTTACCGGCATAAGCCCGGTACAGCTGGCAGCATGCACTGCATGGCATAGCGTCGGAGCCGGAGGCGGGGCTTACCGCGATGGGGGCGGGGCTTACCGGCATAAGCCCGGTACAGCTGGCAACATGCACTGCATGGCATAGCGTCGGAGCCGGGGGCGGGCTTACCGCGATGGGGGCGGGGCTTACCGGCTTAAGCCCGGTACGGCTGGCAACATGCAATGCATTGCATAGCGTCGGCGCGGGAGGGGGGGCGGGGCTTACCGCGTCATGCCCGATAAAGTTTGCAACTATGGCAACATGCAATGCTATCTGCCACCTCTTCAGCAGACGCAACACTTCATTTCCTTTGGCGCTTGGTCGGCTGTTGCTTCTCATGGCATAGCAACCCCATTGTTTTTACACATGCCCCCATTCAAATGAAAAGGCAGAACGGTGGCTCAGTGGTTAGCACACTAGCCTTGCAGCGCTGTGGTCCTGGGTTCAAATCCCACTAAGGGCAACATCTGCAAAGAGTTTGAATGTTCTCTGTGTTTGTGTAGGTTTCGTCTGGGCAACACATTTTTTTTTTCTTTCGGCGCTGGGGCCGCTGTTACTTCTCATGGCATTGCACTGCCATTTGTATTTTTTAAAAAAAGCCCCCGTAATGGGGGCGGGGCTTACCGGCTTAAGCCGGTACAGTTGGCAACATAGAGTGCATGGCATAGCGTCGGAGCCGGGGGCTGGGCTTACCGCGATGGGGGCGGGACTTACCGGCATAAGCCCGGTACAGCTGGCAACACATAGCGCCGGAGGCGGGGCTTACCGCGATGGGGGCGGGGCTTACCGGCATAAGCCCGGTACAGCTGGCAACATGCACTGCATGGCATAGCGTCGGAGCCGGAGGCGGGGCTTACCGCGATGGGGGCGGGGCTTACCGGCATAAGCCCGGTACAGCTGGCAACATGCACTGCATGGCATAGCGTCGGAGCCGGGGCGGGGCTTACCGCGACGGGGGCGGGGCTTACCGGCATAAGCCCGGTACAGCTGGCAACATGCACTGCATGGCATAGCGTCGGAGCCGGTGGCGGGGCTTACCGCGATGGGGGCGGGGCTTACCGGCATAAGCCCGGTACAGCTGGCAGCATGCACTGCATGGCATAGCGTCGGAGCCGGAGGCGGGGCTTACCGCGATGGGGGCGGGGCTTACCGGCATAAGCCCGGTACAGCTGGCAACATGCACTGCATGGCATAGCGTCGGAGCCGGGGGCGGGCTTACCGCGATGGGGGCGGGGCTTACCGGCTTAAGCCCGGTACGGCTGGCAACATGCAATGCATTGCATAGCGTCGGCGCGGGAGGGGGGGCGGGGCTTACCGCGTCATGCCCGATAAAGTTTGCAACTATGGCAACATGCAATGCTATCTGCCACCTCTTCAGCAGACGCAACACTTCATTTCCTTTGGCGCTTGGTCGGCTGTTGCTTCTCATGGCATAGCAACCCCATTGTTTTTACACATGCCCCCATTCAAATGAAAAGGCAGAACGGTGGCTCAGTGGTTAGCACACTAGCCTTGCAGCGCTGTGGTCCTGGGTTCAAATCCCACTAAGGGCAACATCTGCAAAGAGTTTGAATGTTCTCTGTGTTTGTGTAGGTTTCGTCTGGGCAACACATTTTTTTTTTCTTTCGGCGCTGGGGCCGCTGTTACTTCTCATGGCATTGCACTGCCATTTGTATTTTTAAAAAAAGCCCCCGTAATGGGGGCGGGGCTTACCGGCTTAAGCCGGTACAGTTGGCCACATAGAGTGCATGGCATAGCGTCGGAGCCGGGGGCTGGGCTTACCGCGATGGGGGCGGGACTTACCGGCATAAGCCCGGTACAGCTGGCAACACATAGCGCCGGAGGCGGGGCTTACCGCGATGGGGGCGGGGCTTACCGGCATAAGCCCGGTACAGCTGGCAACATGCACTGCATGGCATAGCGTCGGAGCCGGAGGCGGGGCTTACCGCGATGGGGGCGGGGCTTACCGGCATAAGCCCGGTACAGCTGGCAACATGCACTGCATGGCATAGCGTCGGAGCCGGGGGCGGGGCTTACCGCGACGGGGGCGGGGCTTACCGGCATAAGCCCGGTACAGCTGGCAACATGCACTGCATGGCATAGCGTCGGAGCCGGCGGCGGGGCTTACCGCGATGGGGGCGGGGCTTACCGGCATAAGCCCGGTACAGCTGGCAGCATGCACTGCATGGCATAGCGTCGGCGCCGGAGGCGGGGCTTACCGCGATGGGGGCGGGGCTTACCGGCATAAGCCCGGTACAGCTGGCACCATGCACTGCATGGCATAGCGTCGGAGCCGGGGGCGGGCTTACCGCGATGGGGGCGGGGCTTACCGGCTTAAGCCCGGTACGGCTGGCAACATGCAATGCATTGCATAGCGTCGGCGCGGGAGGGGGGGCGGGGCTTACCGCGTCATGCCCGATAAAGTTTGCAACTATGGCAACATGCAATGCTATCTGCCACCTCTTCAGCAGACGCAACACTTCATTTCCTTTGGCGCTTGGTCGGCTGTTGCTTCTCATGGCATAGCAACCCCATTGTTTTTACACATGCCCCCATTCAAATGAAAAGGCAGAACGGTGGCTCAGTGGTTAGCACACTAGCCTTGCAGCGCTGTGGTCCTGGGTTCAAATCCCACTAAGGGCAACATCTGCAAAGAGTTTGAATGTTCTCTGTGTTTGTGTAGGTTTCGTCTGGGCAACACATTTTTTTTTTCTTTCGGCGCTGGGGCCGCTGTTACTTCTCATGGCATTGCACTGCCATTTGTATTTTTAAAAAAAGCCCCCGTAATGGGGGCGGGGCTTACCGGCTTAAGCCGGTACAGTTGGCAACATAGAGTGCATGGCATAGCGTCGGAGCCGGGGGCTGGGCTTACCGCGATGGGGGCGGGACTTACCGGCATAAGCCCGGTACAGCTGGCAACACATAGCGCCGGAGGCGGGGCTTACCGCGATGGGGGCGGGGCTTACCGGCATAAGCCCGGTACAGCTGGCAACATGCACTGCATGGCATAGCGTCGGAGCCGGAGGCGGGGCTTACCGCGATGGGGGCGGGGCTTACCGGCATAAGCCCGGTACAGCTGGCAACATGCACTGCATGGCATAGCGTCGGAGCCGGGGGCGGGGCTTACCGCGATGGGGGCGGGGCTTACCGGCATAAGCCCGGTACAGCTGGCAACATGCACTGCATGGCATAGCGTCGGAGCCGGCGGCGGGGCTTACCGCGATGGGGGCGGGGCTTACCGGCATAAGCCCGGTACAGCTGGCAGCATGCACTGCATGGCATAGCGTCGGAGCCGGAGGCGGGGCTTACCGCGATGGGGGCGGGGCTTACCGGCATAAGCCCGGTACAGCTGGCAGCATGCACTGCATGGCATAGCGTCGGAGCCGGAGGCGGGGCTTACCGCGATGGGGGCGGGGCTTACCGGCATAAGCCCGGTACAGCTGGCAACATGCACTGCATGGCATAGCGTCGGAGCCGGGGGCGGGGCTTACCGCGATGGGGGCGGGGCTTACCGGCATAAGCCCGGTACAGCTGGCAACATGCACTGCATGGCATAGCGTCGGAGCCGGGGGCGGGCTTACCGCGATGGGGGCGGGGCTTACCGGCTTAAGCCCGGTACGGCTGGCAACATGCAATGCATTGCATAGCGTCGGCGCGGGGGGGGGGGCGGGGCTTACCGCGTCATGCCCGATAAAGTTTGCAACTATGGCAACATGCAATGCTATCTGCCACCTCTTCAGCAGACGCAACACTTCATTTCCTTTGGCGCTTGGTCGGCTGTTGCTTCTCATGGCATAGCAACCCCATTGTTTTTACACATGCCCCCATTCAAATGAAAAGGCAGAACGGTGGCTCAGTGGTTAGCACACTAGCCTTGCAGCGCTGTGGTCCTGGGTTCAAATCCCACTAAGGGCAACATCTGCAAAGAGTTTGAATGTTCTCTGTGTTTGTGTAGGTTTCGTCTGGGCAACACTTTTTTTTTTCTTTCGGCGCTGGGGCCGCTGTTACTTCTCATGGCATTGCACTGCCATTTGTATTTTTAAAAAAGCCCCCGTAATGGGGGCGGGGCTTACCGGCTTAAGCCGGTACAGTTGGCAACATAGAGTGCATGGCATAGCGTCGGAGCCGGGGGCTGGGCTTACCGCGATGGGGGCGGGACTTACCGGCATAAGCCCGGTACAGCTGGCAACACATAGCGCCGGAGGCGGGGCTTACCGCGATGGGGGCGGGGCTTACCGGCATAAGCCCGGTACAGCTGGCAACATGCACTGCATGGCATAGCGTCGGAGCCGGGGGCGGGGCTTACCGCGATGGGGGCGGGGCTTACCGCCATAAGCCCGGTACAGCTGGCAACATGCACTGCATGGCATAGCGTCGGAGCCGGGGGCGGGCTTACCGCGATGGGGGCGGGGCTTACCGGCTTAAGCCCGGTACTGCTGGCAACATGCAATGCATTGCATAGCGTCGGCGCGGGGGGTGGGGCGGGGCTTACCGCGTCATGCCCGATAAAGTTTGCAACTATGGCAACATGCAATGCTATCTGCCACCTCTTCAGCAGACGCAACACTTCATTTCCTTTGGCGCTTGGTCGGCTGTTGCTTCTCATGGCATAGCAACCCCATTGTTTTTACACATGCCCCCATTCAAATGGCATTTCTGAAAAGACAGAACGGTGGCTCAGTGGTTAGCACACTAGCCTTGCAGCGCTGTGGTCCTGGGTTCAAATCCCACTAAGGGCAACATCTGCAAGAGTTTGAATGTTCTCTGTGTTTGTGTAGGTTTCGTCTGGGCAACACTTTTTTTTTCTTTCAGCGCTGGGGCCGCTGTTACTTCTCATGGCATTGCACTGCCATTTGTATTTTTAAAAAAGCCCCCGTAATGGGGGCGGGGCTTACCGGCTTAAGCCGGTACAGTTGGCAACATAGAGTGCATGGCATAGCGTCGGAGCCGGGGGCTGGGCTTACCGCGATGGGGGCGGGACTTACCGGCATAAGCCCGGTACAGCTGGCAACACATAGCGCCGGAGGCGGGTCTTACCGCGATGGGGGCGGGGCTTACCGGCATAAGCCCGGTACAGCTGGCAACATGCACTGCATGGCATAGCGTCGGAGCCGGAGGCGGGGCTTACCGCGATGGGGGCGGGGCTTACCGGCATAAGCCCGGTACAGCTGGCAACATGCACTGCATGGCATAGCGTCAGAGCCGGGGGCGGGGCTTACCGCGATGGGGGCGGGGCTTACCGGCATAAGCCCGGTACAGCTGGCAACATGCACTGCATGGCATAGCGTCGGAGCCGGAGGCGGGGCTTACCGCGATGGGGGCGGGGCTTACCGGCATAAGCCCGGTACAGCTGGCAGCATGCACTGCATGGCATAGCGTCGGAGCCGGAGGCGGGGCTTACCGCGATGGGGGCGGGGCTTACCGGCATAAGCCCGGTACAGCTGGCAACATGCACTGCATGGCATAGCGTCGGAGCCGGGGGCGGGCTTACCGCGATGGGGGCGGGGCTTACCGGCTTAAGCCCGGTACGGCTGGCAACATGCAATGCATGGCATAGCGTCGGCGCGGGAGGGGGGGCGGGGCTTACCGCGTCATGCCCGATAAAGTTTGCAACTATGGCAACATGCAATGCTATCTGCCACCTCTTCAGCAGACGCAACACTTCATTTCCTTTGGCGCTTGGTCGGCTGTTGCTTCTCATGGCATAGCAACCCCATTGTTTTTACACATGCCCCCATTCAAATGAAAAGGCAGAACGGTGGCTCAGTGGTTAGCACACTAGCCTTGCAGCGCTGTGGTCCTGGGTTCAAATCCCACTAAGGGCAACATCTGCAAAGAGTTTGAATGTTCTCTGTGTTTGTGTAGGTTTCGTCTGGGCAACACTTTTTTTTTTCTTTCGGCGCTGGGGCCGCTGTTACTTCTCATGGCATTGCACTGCCATTTGTATTTTTAAAAAAGCCCCCGTAATGGGGGCGGGGCTTACCGGCTTAAGCCGGTACAGTTGGCAACATAGAGTGCATGGCATAGCGTCGGAGCCGGGGGCTGGGCTTACCGCGATGGGGGCGGGACTTACCGGCATAAGCCCGGTACAGCTGGCAACACATAGCGCCGGAGGCGGGGCTTACCGCGATGGGGGCGGGGCTTACCGGCATAAGCCCGGTACAGCTGGCAACATGCACTGCATGGCATAGCGTCGGAGCCGGGGGCGGGGCTTACCGCGATGGGGGCGGGGCTTACCGCCATAAGCCCGGTACAGCTGGCAACATGCACTGCATGGCATAGCGTCGGAGCCGGGGGCGGGCTTACCGCGATGGGGGCGGGGCTTACCGGCTTAAGCCCGGTACTGCTGGCAACATGCAATGCATTGCATAGCGTCGGCGCGGGGGGTGGGGCGGGGCTTACCGCGTCATGCCCGATAAAGTTTGCAACTATGGCAACATGCAATGCTATCTGCCACCTCTTCAGCAGACGCAACACTTCATTTCCTTTGGCGCTTGGTCGGCTGTTGCTTCTCATGGCATAGCAACCCCATTGTTTTTACACATGCCCCCATTCAAATGGCATTTCTGAAAAGGCAGAACGGTGGCTCAGTGGTTAGCACACTAGCCTTGCAGCGCTGTGGTCCTGGGTTCAAATCCCACTAAGGGCAACATCTGCAAAGAGTTTGAATGTTCTCTGTGTTTGTGTAGGTTTCGTCTGGGCAACACTTTTTTTTTCTTTCAGCGCTGGGGCCGCTGTTACTTCTCATGGCATTGCACTGCCATTTGTATTTTTAAAAAAGCCCCCGTAATGGGGGCGGGGCTTACCGGCTTAAGCCGGTACAGTTGGCAACATAGAGTGCATGGCATAGCGTCGGAGCCGGGGGCTGGGCTTACCGCGATGGGGGCGGGACTTACCGGCATAAGCCCGGTACAGCTGGCAACACATAGCGCCGGAGGCGGGTCTTACCGCGATGGGGGCGGGGCTTACCGGCATAAGCCCGGTACAGCTGGCAACATGCACTGCATGGCATAGCGTCGGAGCCGGAGGCGGGGCTTACCGCGATGGGGGCGGGGCTTACCGGCATAAGCCCGGTACAGCTGGCAACATGCACTGCATGGCATAGCGTCAGAGCCGGGGGCGGGGCTTACCGCGATGGGGGCGGGGCTTACCGGCATAAGCCCGGTACAGCTGGCAACATGCACTGCATGGCATAGCGTCGGAGCCGGAGGCGGGGCTTACCGCGATGGGGGCGGGGCTTACCGGCATAAGCCCGGTACAGCTGGCAGCATGCACTGCATGGCATAGCGTCGGAGCCGGAGGCGGGGCTTACCGCGATGGGGGCGGGGCTTACCGGCATAAGCCCGGTACAGCTGGCAACATGCACTGCATGGCATAGCGTCGGAGCCGGGGGCGGGCTTACCGCGATGGGGGCGGGGCTTACCGGCATAAGCCCGGTACGGCTGGCAACATGCACTGCATGGCATAGCGTCGGCGCGGGAGGGGGGGCGGGGCTTACCGCGTCATGCCCGATAAAGTTTGCAACTATGGCAACATGCAATGCTATCTGCCACCTCTTCAGCAGACGCAACACTTCATTTCCTTTGGCGCTTGGTCGGCTGTTGCTTCTCATGGCATAGCAACCCCATTGTTTTTACACATGCCCCCATTCAAATGAAAAGGCAGAACGGTGGCTCAGTGGTTAGCACACTAGCCTTGCAGCGCTGTGGTCCTGGGTTCAAATCCCACTAAGGGCAACATCTGCAAAGAGTTTGAATGTTCTCTGTGTTTGTGTAGGTTTCGTCTGGGCAACACATTTTTTTTTTCTTTCGGCGCTGGGGCCGCTGTTACTTCTCATGGCATTGCACTGCCATTTGTATTTTTAAAAAAAGCCCCCGTAATGGGGGCGGGGCTTACCGGCTTAAGCCGGTACAGTTGGCAACATAGAGTGCATGGCATAGCGTCGGAGCCGGGGGCTGGGCTTACCGCGATGGGGGCGGGACTTACCGGCATAAGCCCGGTACAGCTGGCAACACATAGCGCCGGAGGCGGGGCTTACCGCGATGGGGGCGGGGCTTACCGGCATAAGCCCGGTACAGCTGGCAACATGCACTGCATGGCATAGCGTCGGAGCCGGGGGCGGGGCTTACCGCGATGGGGGCGGGGCTTACCGGCATAAGCCCGGTACAGCTGGCAACATGCACTGCATGGCATAGCGTCGGAGCCGGAGGCGGGGCTTACCGCGATGGGGGCGGGGCTTACCGGCATAAGCCCGGTACAGCTGGCAGCATGCACTGCATGGCATAGCGTCGGAGCCGGGGGCGGGCTTACCGCGATGGGGGCGGGGCTTACCGGCTTAAGCCCGGTACTGCTGGCAACATGCAATGCATTGCATAGCGTCGGCGCGGGGGGGGGCGGGGCTTACCGCGTCATGCCCGATAAAGTTTGCAACTATGGCAACATGCAATGCTATCTGCCACCTCTTCAGCAGACGCAACACTTCATTTCCTTTGGCGCTTGGTCGGCTGTTGCTTCTCATGGCATAGCAACCCCATTGTTTTTACACATGCCCCCATTCAAATGGCATTTCTGAAAAGACAGAACGGTGGCTCAGTGGTTAGCACACTAGCCTTGCAGCGCTGTGGTCCTGGGTTCAAATCCCACTAAGGGCAACATCTGCAAAGAGTTTGAATGTTCTCTGTGTTTGTGTAGGTTTCGTCTGGGCAACACTTTTTTTTTTTCTTTCGGCGCTGGGGCCGCTGTTACTTCTCATGGCATTGCACTGCCATTTGTATTTTTAAAAAAGCCCCCGTAATGGGGGCGGGGCTTACCGGCTTAAGCCGGTACAGTTGGCAACATAGAGTGCATGGCATAGCGTCGGAGCCGGGGGCTGGGCTTACCGCGATGGGGGCGGGACTTACCGGCATAAGCCCGGTACAGCTGGCAACACATAGCGCCGGAGGCGGGGCTTACCGCGATGGGGGCGGGGCTTACCGGCATAAGCCCGGTACAGCTGGCAACATGCACTGCATGGCATAGCGTCGGAGCCGGGGGCGGGGCTTACCGCGATGGGGGCGGGACTTACCGGCATAAGCCCGGTACAGCTGGCAACATGCACTGCATGGCATAGCGTCGGAGCCGGGGGCGGGGCTTACCGCGATGGGGGCGGGGCTTACCGCCATAAGCCCGGTACAGCTGGCAACATGCACAGCATGGCATAGCGTCGGAGCCGGGGGCGGGCTTACCGCGATGGGGGCGGGGCTTACCGGCTTAAGCCCGGTACTGCTGGCAACATGCAATGCATTGCATAGCGTTGGCGCGGGGGGGGGGCGGGGCTTACCGCGTCATGCCCGATAAAGTTTGCAACTATGGCAACATGCAATGCTATCTGCCACCTCTTCAGCAGACGCAACACTTCATTTCCTTTGGCGCTTGGTCGGCTGTTGCTTCTCATGGCATAGCAACCCCATAGTTTTTACACATGCCCCCATTCAAATGGCATTTCTGAAAAGACAGAACGGTGGCTCAGTGGTTAGCACACTAGCCTTGCAGCGCTGTGGTCCTGGGTTCAAATCCCACTAAGGGCAACATCTGCAAAGAGTTTGAATGTTCTCTGTGTTTGTGTAGGTTTCGTCTGGGCAACACTTTTTTTTTTCTTTCGGCGCTGGGGCCGCTGTTACTTCTCATGGCATTGCACTGCCATTTGTATTTTTAAAAAAGCCCCCGTAATGGGGGCGGGGCTTACCGGCTTAAGCCGGTACAGTTGGCAACATAGAGTGCATGGCATAGCGTCGGAGCCGGGGGCTGGGCTTACTGCGATGGGGGCGGGACTTACCGGCATAAGCCCGGTACAGCTGGCAACACATAGCGCCGGAGGCGGGGCTTACCGCGATGGGGGCGGGGCTTACCGGCATAAGCCCGGTACAGCTGGCAACATGCACTGCATGGCATAGCGTCGGAGCCGGGGGCGGGGCTTACCGCGATGGGGGCGGGGCTTACCGGCATAAGCCCGGTACAGCTGGCAACATGCACTGCATGGCATAGCGTCGGAGCCGGGGGCGGGGCTTACCGCGATGGGGGCGGGACTTACCGGCATAAGCCCGGTACAGCTGGCAACATGCACTGCATGGCATAGCGTCGGAGCCGGGGGCGGGGCTTACCGCGATGGGGGCGGGGCTTACCGCCATAAGCCCGGTACAGCTGGCAACATGCACTGCATGGCATCGCGTCGGTGCCGGGGGCGGGCTTACCGCGATGGGGGCGGGCCTTACCGGCTTACGCCCGGTACTGCTGGCAACATGCAATGCATTGCATAGCGTCGGCGCGGGGGGTGGGGCGGGGCTTACCGCGTCATGCCCGATAAAGTTTGCAACTATGGCAACATGCAATGCTATCTGCCACCTCTTCAGCAGACGCAACACTTCATTTCCTTTGGCGCTTGGTCGGCTGTTGCTTCTCATGGCATAGCAACCCCATTGTTTTTACACATGCCCCCATTCAAAAGAAAAGGCAGAACGGTGGCTCAGTGGTTAGCACACTAGCCTTGCAGCGCTGTGGTCCTGGGTTCAAATCCCACTAAGGGCAACATCTGCAAAGAGTTTGAATGTTCTCTGTGTTTGTGTAGGTTTCGTCTGGGCAACACATTTTTTTTTTCTTTCGGCGCTGGGGCCGCTGTTACTTCTCATGGCATTGCACTGCCATTTGTATTTTTAAAAAAAGCCCCCGTAATGGGGGCGGGGCTTACCGGCTTAAGCCGGTACAGTTGGCAACATAGAGTGCATGGCATAGCGTCGGAGCCGGGGGCTGGGCTTACCGCGATGGGGGCGGGACTTACCGGCATAAGCCCGGTACAGCTAGCAACACATAGCGCCGGAGGCGGGGCTTACCGCGATGGGGGCGGGGCTTACCGGCATAAGCCCGGTACAGCTGGCAACATGCACTGCATGGCATAGCGTCGGAGCCGGGGGCGGGGCTTACCGCGATGGGGGCGGGGCGTACCGGCATAAGCCCGGTACAGCTGGCAACATGCACTGCATGGCATAGCGTCGGAGCCGGAGGCGGGGCTTACCGCGATGGGGGCGGGGCTTACCGGCATAAGCCCGGTACAGCTGGCAGCATGCATTGCATGGCATAGCGTCGGAGCCGGGGGCGGGCTTACCGCGATGGGGGCGGGGCTTACCGGCTTAAGCCCGGTACTGCTGGCAACATGCAATGCATTGCATAGCGTCGGCGCGGGGGGGGGCGGGGCTTACCGCGTCATGCCCGATAAAGTTTGCAACTATGGCAACATGCAATGCTATCTGCCACCTCTTCAGCAGACGCAACACTTCATTTCCTTTGGCGCTTGGTCGGCTGTTGCTTCTCATGGCATAGCAACCCCATTGTTTTTACACATGCCCCCATTCAAATGGCATTTCTGAAAAGACAGAACGGTGGCTCAGTGGTTAGCACACTAGCCTTGCAGCGCTGTGGTCCTGGGTTCAAATCCCACTAAGGGCAACATCTGCAAAGAGTTTGAATGTTCTCTGTGTTTGTGTAGGTTTCGTCTGGGCAACACTTTTTTTTTTCTTTCGGCGCTGGGGCCGCTGTTACTTCTCATGGCATTGCACTGCCATTTGTATTTTTAAAAAAGCCCCCGTAATGGGGGCGGGGCTTACCGGCTTAAGCCGGTACAGTTGGCAACATTGAGTGCATGGCATAGCGTCGGAGCCGGGGGCTGGGCTTACCGCGATGGGGGCGGGACTTACCGGCATAAGCCCGGTACAGCTGGCAACACATAGCGCCGGAGGCGGGGCTTACCGCGATGGGGGCGGGGCTTACCGGCATAAGCCCGGTACAGCTGGCAACATGCACTGCATGGCATAGCGTCGGAGCCGGGGGCGGGGCTTACCGCGATGGGGGCGGGGCTTACCGGCATAAGCCCGGTACAGCTGGCAACATGCACTGCATGGCATAGCGTCGGAGCCGGGGGCGGGGCTTACCGCGATGGGGGCGGGACTTACCGGCATAAGCCCGGTACAGCTGGCAGCATGCACTGCATGGCATAGCGTCGGAGCCGGAGGCGGGGCTTACCGCGATGGGGGCGGGGCTTACCGGCATAAGCCCGGTACAGCTGGCAACATGCACTGCATGGCATAGCGTCGGAGCCGGGGGCGGGCTTACCGCGATGGGGGCGGGGCTTACCGGCATAAGCCCGGTACAGCTGGCAACATGCACTGCATGGCATAGCGTCGGCGCGGGAGGGGGGGCGGGGCTTACCGCGTCATGCCCGATAAAGTTTGCAACTATGGCAACATGCAATGCTATCTGCCACCTCTTCAGCAGACGCAACACTTCATTTCCTTTGGCGCTTGGTCGGCTGTTGCTTCTCATGGCATAGCAACCCCATTGTTTTTACACATGCCCCCATTCAAATGAAAAGGCAGAACGGTGGCTCAGTGGTTAGCACACTAGCCTTGCAGCGCTGTGGTCCTGGGTTCAAATCCCACTAAGGGCAACATCTGCAAAGAGTTTGAATGTTCTCTGTGTTTGTGTAGGTTTCGTCTGGGCAACACATTTTTTTTTTCTTTCGGCGCTGGGGCCGCTGTTACTTCTCATGGCATTGCACTGCCATTTGTATTTTTAAAAAAAGCCCCCGTAATGGGGGCGGGGCTTACCGGCTTAAGCCGGTACAGTTGGCAACATAGAGTGCATGGCATAGCGTCGGAGCCGGGGGCTGGGCTTACCGCGATGGGGGCGGGACTTACCGGCATAAGCCCGGTACAGCTAGCAACACATAGCGCCGGAGGCGGGGCTTACCGCGATGGGGGCGGGGCTTACCGGCATAAGCCCGGTACAGCTGGCAACATGCACTGCATGGCATAGCGTCGGAGCCGGGGGCGGGGCTTACCGCGATGGGGGCGGGGCTTACCGGCATAAGCCCGGTACAGCTGGCAACATGCACTGCATGGCATATCGTCGGAGCCGGAGGCGGGGCTTACCGCGATGGGGGCGGGGCTTACCGGCATAAGCCCGGTACAGCTGGCAACATGCACTGCATGGCATAGCGTCGGAGCCGGGGGCGGGCTTACCGCGATGGGGGCGGGGCTTACCGGCTTAAGCCCGGTACTGCTGGCAACATGCAATGCATTGCATAGCGTCGGCGCGGGGGGGGGCGGGGCTTACCGCGTCATGCCCGATAAAGTTTGCAACTATGGCAACATGCAATGCTATCTGCCACCTCTTCAGCAGACGCAACACTTCATTTCCTTTGGCGCTTGGTCGGCTGTTGCTTCTCATGGCATAGCAACCCCATTGTTTTTACACATGCCCCCATTCAAATGGCATTTCTGAAAAGACAGAACGGTGGCTCAGTGGTTAGCACACTAGCCTTGCAGCGCTGTGGTCCTGGGTTCAAATCCCACTAAGGGCAACATCTGCAAAGAGTTTGAATGTTCTCTGTGTTTGTGTAGGTTTCGTCTGGGCAACACTTTTTTTTTTTCTTTCGGCGCTGGGGCCGCTGTTACTTCTCATGGCATTGCACTGCCATTTGTATTTTTAAAAAAGCCCCCGTAATGGGGGCGGGGCTTACCGGCTTAAGCCGGTACAGTTGGCAACATAGAGTGCATGGCATAGCGTCGGAGCCGGGGGCTGGGCTTACCGCGATGGGGGCGGGACTTACCGGCATAAGCACGGTACAGCTGGCAACACATAGCGCCGGAGGCGGGGCTTACCGCGATGGGGGCGGGGCTTACCGGCATAAGCCCGGTACAGCTGGCAACATGCACTGCATGGCATAGCGTCGGAGCCGGGGGCGGGGCTTACCGCGATGGGGGCGGGACGTACCGGCATAAGCCCGGTACAGCTGGCAACATGCACTGCATGGCATAGCGTCGGAGCCGGCGGCGGGGCTTACCGCGATGGGGGCGGGGCTTACCGCCATAAGCCCGGTACAGCTGGCAACATGCACTGCATGGCATAGCGTCGGAGCCGGGGGCGGGCTTACCGCGATGGGGGCGGGGCTTACCGGCTTAAGCCCGGTACTGCTGGCAACATGCAATGCATTGCATAGCGTCGGCGCGGGGGGGGGGCGGGGCTTACCGCGTCATGCCCGATAAAGTTTGCAACTATGGCAACATGCAATGCTATCTGCCACCTCTTCAGCAGACGCAACACTTCATTTCCTTTGGCGCTTGGTCGGCTGTTGCTTCTCATGGCATAGCAACCCCATAGTTTTTACACATGCCCCCATTCAAATGGCATTTCTGAAAAGACAGAACGGTGGCTCAGTGGTTAGCACACTAGCCTTGCAGCGCTGTGGTCCTGGGTTCAAATCCCACTAAGGGCAACATCTGCAAAGAGTTTGAATGTTCTCTGTGTTTGTGTAGGTTTCGTCTGGGCAACACTTTTTTTTTTTCTTTCGGCGCTGGGGCCGCTGTTACTTCTCATGGCATTGCACTGCCATTTGTATTTTTAAAAAAGCCCCCGTAATGGGGGCGGGGCTTACCGGCTTAAGCCGGTACAGTTGGCAACATAGAGTGCATGGCATAGCGTCGGAGCCGGGGGCTGGGCTTACTGCGATGGGGGCGGGACTTACCGGCATAAGCCCGGTACAGCTGGCAACACATAGCGCCGGAGGCGGGGCTTACCGCGATGGGGGCGGGGCTTACCGGCATAAGCCCGGTACAGCTGGCAACATGCACTGCATGGCATAGCGTCGGAGCCGGGGGCGGGGCTTACCGCGATGGGGGCGGGGCTTACCGGCATAAGCCCGGTACAGCTGGCAACATGCACTGCATGGCATAGCGTCGGAGCCGGGGGCGGGGCTTACCGCGATGGGGGCGGGGCTTACCGCCATAAGCCCGGTACAGCTGGCAACATGCACTGCATGGCATAGCGTCGGAGCCGGGGGCGGGCTTACCGCGATGGGGGCGGGGCTTACCGGCTTAAGCCCGGTACTGCTGGCAACATGCAATGCATTGCATAGCGTCGGCGCGGGGGGTGGGGCGGGGCTTACCGCGTCATGCCCGATAAAGTTTGCAACTATGGCAACATGCAATGCTATCTGCCACCTCTTCAGCAGACGCAACACTTCATTTCCTTTGGCGCTTGGTCGGCTGTTGCTTCTCATGGCATAGCAACCCCATTGTTTTTACACATGCCCCCATTCAAAAGAAAAGGCAGAACGGTGGCTCAGTGGTTAGCACACTAGCCTTGCAGCGCTGTGGTCCTGGGTTCAAATCCCACTAAGGGCAACATCTGCAAAGAGTTTGAATGTTCTCTGTGTTTGTGTAGGTTTCGTCTGGGCAACACATTTTTTTTTTCTTTCGGCGCTGGGGCCGCTGTTACTTCTCATGGCATTGCACTGCCATTTGTATTTTTAAAAAAAGCCCCCGTAATGGGGGCGGGGCTTACCGGCTTAAGCCGGTACAGTTGGCAACATAGAGTGCATGGCATAGCGTCGGAGCCGGGGGCTGGGCTTACCGCGATGGGGGCGGGACTTACCGGCATAAGCCCGGTACAGCTAGCAACACATAGCGCCGGAGGCGGGGCTTACCGCGATGGGGGCGGGGCTTACCGGCATAAGCCCGGTACAGCTGGCAACATGCACTGCATGGCATAGCGTCGGAGCCGGGGGCGGGGCTTACCGCGATGGGGGCGGGGCTTACCGGCATAAGCCCGGTACAGCTGGCAACATGCACTGCATGGCATAGCGTCGGAGCCGGAGGCGGGGCTTACCGCGATGGGGGCGGGGCTTACCGGCATAAGCCCGGTACAGCTGGCAGCATGCATTGCATGGCATAGCGTCGGAGCCGGGGGCGGGCTTACCACGATGGGGGCGGGGCTTACCGGCTTAAGCCCGGTACTGCTGGCAACATGCAATGCATTGCATAGCGTCGGCGCGGGGGGGGGGGGGGGCTTACCGCGTCATGCCCGATAAAGTTTGCAACTATGGCAACATGCAATGCTATCTGCCACCTCTTCAGCAGACGCAACACTTCATTTCCTTTGGCGCTTGGTCGGCTGTTGCTTCTCATGGCATAGCAACCCCATTGTTTTTACACATGCCCCCATTCAAATGGCATTTCTGAAAAGACAGAACGGTGGCTCAGTGGTTAGCACACTAGCCTTGCAGCGCTGTGGTCCTGGGTTCAAATCCCACTAAGGGCAACATCTGCAAAGAGTTTGAATGTTCTCTGTGTTTGTGTAGGTTTCGTCTGGGCAACACTTTTTTTTTTCTTTCGGCGCTGGGGCCGCTGTTACTTCTCATGGCATTGCACTGCCATTTGTATTTTTAAAAAAGCCCCCGTAATGGGGGCGGGGCTTACCGGCTTAAGCCGGTACAGTTGGCAACATAGAGTGCATGGCATAGCGTCGGAGCCGGGGGCTGGGCTTACCGCGATGGGGGCGGGACTTACCGGCATAAGCCCGGTACAGCTGGCAACACATAGCGCCGGAGGCGGGGCTTACCGCGATGGGGGCGGGGCTTACCGGCATAAGCCCGGTACAGCTGGCAACATGCACTGCATGGCATAGCGTCGGAGCCGGGGGCGGGGCTTACCGCGATGGGGGCGGGGCTTACCGGCATAAGCCCGGTACAGCTGGCAACATGCACTGCATGGCATAGCGTCGGAGCCGGGGGCGGGGCTTACCGCGATGGGGGCGGGACTTACCGGCATAAGCCCGGTACAGCTGGCAGCATGCACTGCATGGCATAGCGTCGGAGCCGGAGGCGGGGCTTACCGCGATGGGGGCGGGGCTTACCGGCATAAGCCCGGTACAGCTGGCAACATGCACTGCATGGCATAGCGTCGGAGCCGGGGGCGGGCGTACCGCGATGGGGGCGGGGCTTACCGGCTTAAGCCCGGTACGGCTGGCAACATGCAATGCATGGCATAGCGTCGGCGCGGGGGGGGGGGCGGGGCTTACCGCGTCATGCCCGATAAAGTTTGCAACTATGGCAACATGCAATGCTATCTGCCACCTCTTCAGCAGACGCAACACTTCATTTCCTTTGGCGCTTGGTCGGCTGTTGCTTCTCATGGCATAGCAACCCCATTGTTTTTACACATGCCCCCATTCAAATGAAAAGGCAGAACGGTGGCTCAGTGGTTAGCACACTAGCCTTGCAGCGCTGTGGTCCTGGGTTCAAATCCCACTAAGGGCAACATCTGCAAAGAGTTTGAATGTTCTCTGTGTTTGTGTAGGTTTCGTCTGGGCAACACATTTTTTTTTCTTTCGGCGCTGGGGCCGCTGTTACTTCTCATGGCATTGCACTGCCATTTGTATTTTTAAAAAAGCCCCCGTAATGGGGGCGGGGCTTACCGGCTTAAGCCGGTACAGTTGGCAACATAGAGTGCATGGCATAGCGTCGGAGCCGGGGGCTGGGCTTACCGCGATGGGGGCGGGACTTACCGGCATAAGCCCGGTACAGCTAGCAACACATAGCGCCGGAGGCGGGGCTTACCGCGATGGGGGGCGGGGCTTACCGGCATAAGCCCGGTACAGCTGGCAACATGCACTGCATGGCATAGCGTCGGAGCCGGGGGCGGGGCTTACCGCGATGGGGGCGGGGCTTACCGGCATAAGCCCGGTACAGCTGGCAACATGCACTGCATGGCATAGCGTCGGAGCCGGAGGCGGGGCTTACCGCGATGGGGGCGGGGCTTACCGGCATAAGCCCGGTACAGCTGGCAGCATGCATTGCATGGCATAGCGTCGGAGCCGGGGGCGGGCTTACCGCGATGGGGGCGGGGCTTACCGGCTTAAGCCCGGTACTGCTGGCAACATGCAATGCATTGCATAGCGTCGGCGCGGGGGGGGGGCGGGGCTTACCGCGTCATGCCCGATAAAGTTTGCAACTATGGCAACATGCAATGCTATCTGCCACCTCTTCAGCAGACGCAACACTTCATTTCCTTTGGCGCTTGGTCGGCTGTTGCTTCTCATGGCATAGCAACCCCATTGTTTTTACACATGCCCCCATTCAAATGGCATTTCTGAAAAGACAGAACGGTGGCTCAGTGGTTAGCACACTAGCCTTGCAGCGCTGTGGTCCTGGGTTCAAATCCCACTAAGGGCAACATCTGCAAAGAGTTTGAATGTTCTCTGTGTTTGTGTAGGTTTCGTCTGGGCAACACTTTTTTTTTTCTTTCGGCGCTGGGGCCGCTGTTACTTCTCATGGCATTGCACTGCCATTTGTATTTTTAAAAAAGCCCCCGTAATGGGGGCGGGGCTTACCGGCTTAAGCCGGTACAGTTGGCAACATAGAGTGCATGGCATAGCGTCGGAGCCGGGGGCTGGGCTTACCGCGATGGGGGCGGGACTTACCGGCATAAGCCCGGTACAGCTGGCAACACATAGCGCCGGAGGCGGGGCTTACCGCGATGGGGGCGGGGCTTACCGGCATAAGCCCGGTACAGCTGGCAACATGCACTGCATGGCATAGCGTCGGAGCCGGGGGCGGGGCTTACCGCGATGGGGGCGGGGCTTACCGGCATAAGCCCGGTACAGCTGGCAACATGCACTGCATGGCATAGCGTCGGAGCCGGGGGCGGGGCTTACCGCGATGGGGGCGGGACTTACCGGCATAAGCCCGGTACAGCTGGCAGCATGCACTGCTTGGCATAGCGTCGGAGCCGGAGGCGGGGCTTACCGCGATGGGGGCGGGGCTTACCGGCATAAGCCCGGTACAGCTGGCAACATGCACTGCATGGCATCGCGTCGGAGCCGGGGGCGGGCTTACCGCGATGGGGGCGGGGCTTACCGGCTTAAGCCCGGTACGGCTGGCAACATGCAATGCATTGCATAGCGTCGGCGCGGGAGGGGGGGCGGGGCTTACCGCGTCATGCCCGATAAAGTTTGCAACTATGGCAACATGCAATGCTATCTGCCACCTCTTCAGCAGACGCAACACTTCATTTCCTTTGGCGCTTGGTCGGCTGTTGCTTCTCATGGCATAGCAACCCCATTGTTTTTACACATGCCCCCATTCAAATGAAAAGGCAGAACGGTGGCTCAGTGGTTAGCACACTAGCCTTGCAGCGCTGTGGTCCTGGGTTCAAATCCCACTAAGGGCAACATCTGCAAAGAGTTTGAATGTTCTCTGTGTTTGTGTAGGTTTCGTCTGGGCAACACATTTTTTTTTTCTTTCGGCGCTGGGGCCGCTGTTACTTCTCATGGCATTGCACTGCCATTTGTATTTTTAAAAAAAGCCCCCGTAATGGGGGCGGGGCTTACCGGCTTAAGCCGGTACAGTTGGCAACATAGAGTGCATGGCATAGCGTCGGAGCCGGGGGCTGGGCTTACCGCGATGGGGGCGGGACTTACCGGCATAAGCCCGGTACAGCTAGCAACACATAGCGCCGGAGGCGGGGCTTACCGCGATGGGGGCGGGGCTTACCGGCATAAGCCCGGTACAGCTGGCAACATGCACTGCATGGCATAGCGTCGGAGCCGGGGGCGGGGCTTACCGCGATGGGGGCGGGGCTTACCGGCATAAGCCCGGTACAGCTGGCAACATGCACTGCATGGCATAGCGTCGGAGCCGGAGGCGGGGCTTACCGCGATGGGGGCGGGGCTTACCGGCATAAGCCCGGTACAGCTGGCAGCATGCACTGCATGGCATAGCGTCGGAGCCGGGGGCGGGCTTACCGCGATGGGGGCGGGGCTTACCGGCTTAAGCCCGGTACTGCTGGCAACATGCAATGCATTGCATATCGTCGGCGCGGGGGGGGGGCGGGGCTTACCGCGTCATGCCCGATAAAGTTTGCAACTATGGCAACATGCAATGCTATCTGCCACCTCTTCAGCAGACGCAACACTTCATTTCCTTTGGCGCTTGGTCGGCTGTTGCTTCTCATGGCATAGCAACCCCATTGTTTTTACACATGCCCCCATTCAAATGGCATTTCTGAAAGACAGAACGGTGGCTCAGTGGTTAGCACACTAGCCTTGCAGCGCTGTGGTCCTGGGTTCAAATCCCACTAAGGGCAACATCTGCAAAGAGTTTGAATGTTCTCTGTGTTTGTGTAGGTTTCGTCTGGGCAACACTTTTTTTTTTCTTTCAGGCGCTGGGGCCGCTGTTACTTCTCATGGCATTGCACTGCCATTTGTATTTTTAAAAAAGCCCCCGTAATGGGGGCGGGGCTTACCGGCTTAAGCCGGTACAGTTGGCAACATAGAGTGCATGGCATAGCGTCGGAGCCGGGGGCTGGGCTTACCGCGATGGGGGCGGGACTTACCGGCATAAGCCCGGTACAGCTGGCAACACATAGCGCCGGAGGCGGGGCTTACCGCGATGGGGGCGGGGCTTACCGGCATAAGCCCGGTACAGCTGGCAACATGCACTGCATGGCATAGCGTCGGAGCCGGGGGCGGGGCTTACCGCGATGGGGGCGGGACTTACCGGCATAAGCCCGGTACAGCTGGCAACATGCACTGCATGGCATAGCGTCGGAGCCGGGGGCGGGGCTTACCGCGATGGGGGCGGGGCTTACCGGCATAAGCCCGGTACAGCTGGCAACATGCACTGCATGGCATAGCGTCGGAGCCGGGGGCGGGCTTACCGCGATGGGGGCGGGGCTTACCGGCTTAAGCCCGGTACTGCTGGCAACATGCAATGCATTGCATAGCGTCGGCGCGGGGGGGGGGGGGCGGGGCTTACCGCGTCATGCCCGATAAAGTTTGCAACTATGGCAACATGCAATGCTATCTGCCACCTCTTCAGCAGACGCAACACTTCATTTCCTTTGGCGCTTGGTCGGCTGTTGCTTCTCATGGCATAGCAACCCCATAGTTTTTACACATGCCCCCATTCAAATGGCATTTCTGAAAAGACAGAACGGTGGCTCAGTGGTTAGCACACTAGCCTTGCAGCGCTGTGGTCCTGGGTTCAAATCCCACTAAGGGCAACATCTGCAAAGAGTTTGAATGTTCTCTGTGTTTGTGTAGGTTTCGTCTGGGCAACACTTTTTTTTTTCTTTCGGCGCTGGGGCCGCTGTTACTTCTCATGGCATTGCACTGCCATTTGTATTTTTAAAAAAGCCCCCGTAATGGGGGCGGGGCTTACCGGCTTAAGCCGGTACAGTTGGCAACATAGAGTGCATGGCATAGCGTCGGAGCCGGAGGCTGGGCTTACCGCGATGGGGGCGGGACTTACCGGCATAAGCCCGGTACAGCTGGCAAAACATAGCGCCGGAGGCGGGGCTTACCGCGATGGGGGGGGGGCTTACCGGCATAAGCCCGGTACAGCTGGCAACATGCACTGCATGGCATAGCGTCGGAGCCGGGGGCGGGGCTTACCGCGATGGGGGCGGGGCTTACCGGCATAAGCCCGTACAGCTGGCAACATGCACTGCATGGCATAGCGTCGGAGCCGGGGGCGGGGCTTACCGCGATGGGGGCGGGACTTACCGGCATAAGCCCGGTACAGCTGGCAGCATGCACTGCATGGCATAGCGTCGGAGCCGGAGGCGGGGCTTACCGCGATGGGGGCGGGGCTTACCGGCATAAGCCCGGTACAGCTGGCAACATGCACTGCATGGCATAGCGTCGGAGCCGGGGGCGGGCTTACCGCGATGGGGGCGGGGCTTACCGGCTTAAGCCCGGTACGGCTGGCAACATGCAATGCATGGCATAGCGTCGGCGCGGGAGGGGGGCGGGGCTTACCGCGTCATGCCCGATAAAGTTTGCAACTATGGCAACATGCAATGCTATCTGCCACCTCTTCAGCAGACGCAACACTTCATTTCCTTTGGCGCTTGGTCGGCTGTTGCTTCTCATGGCATAGCAACCCCATTGTTTTTACACATGCCCCCATTCAATTGAAAAGGCAGAACGGTGGCTCAGTGGTTAGCACACTAGCCTTGCAGCGCTGTGGTCCTGGGTTCAAATCCCACTAAGGGCAACATCTGCAAAGAGTTTGAATGTTCTCTGTGTTTGTGTAGGTTTCGTCTGGGCAACACATTTTTTTTTTCTTTCGGCGCTGGGGCCGCTGTTACTTCTCATGGCATTGCACTGCCATTTGTATTTTTAAAAAAAGCCCCCGTAATGGGGGCGGGGCTTACCGGCTTAAGCCGGTACAGTTGGCAACATAGAGTGCATGGCATAGCGTCGGAGCCGGGGGCTGGGCTTACCGCGATGGGGGCGGGACTTACCGGCATAAGCCCGGTACAGCTAGGCAACACATAGCGCCGGAGGCGGGGCTTACCGCGATGGGGGCGGGGCTTACCGGCATAAGCCCGGTACAGCTGGCAACATGCACTGCATGGCATAGCGTCGGAGCCGGGGGCGGGGCTTACCGCGATGGGGGCGGGGCTTACCGGCATAAGCCCGGTACAGCTGGCAACATGCACTGCATGGCATAGCGTCGGAGCCGGGGGGCGGGGCTTACCGCGATGGGGGCGGGACTTACCGGCATAAGCCCGGTACAGCTGGCAGCATGCACTGCATGGCATAGCGTCGGAGCCGGAGGCGGGGCTTACCGCGATGGGGGCGGGGCTTACCGGCATAAGCCCGGTACAGCTGGCAACATGCACTGCATGGCATAGCGTCGGAGCCGGGGGCGGGCTTACCGCGATGGGGGCGGGGCTTACCGGCTTAAGCCCGGTACGGCTGGCAACATGCAATGCATGGCATAGCGTCGGCGCGGGAGGGGGGGCGGGGCTTACCGCGTCATGCCCGATAAAGTTTGCAACTATGGCAACATGCAATGCTATCTGCCACCTCTTCAGCAGACGCAACACTTCATTTCCTTTGGCGCTTGGTCGGCTGTTGCTTCTCATGGCATAGCAACCCCATTGTTTTTACACATGCCCCCATTCAAATGAAAAGGCAGAACGGTGGCTCAGTGGTTAGCACACTAGCCTTGCAGCGCTGTGGTCCTGGGTTCAAATCCCACTAAGGGCAACATCTGCAAAGAGTTTGAATGTTCTCTGTGTTTGTGTAGGTTTCGTCTGGGCAACACATTTTTTTTTTCTTTCGGCGCTGGGGCCGCTGTTACTTCTCATGGCATTGCACTGCCATTTGTATTTTTAAAAAAAGCCCCCGTAATGGGGGCGGGGCTTACCGGCTTAAGCCGGTACAGTTGGCAACATAGAGTGCATGGCATAGCGTCGGAGCCGGGGGCTGGGCTTACCGCGATGGGGGCGGGACTTACCGGCATAAGCCCGGTACAGCTAGGCAACACATAGCGCCGGAGGCGGGGCTTACCGCGATGGGGGCGGGGCTTACCGGTATAAGCCCGGTACAGCTGGCAACATGCACTGCATGGCATAGCGTCGGAGCCGGGGGCGGGGCTTACCGCGATGGGGGCGGGGCTTACCGGCATAAGCCCGGTACAGCTGGCAACATGCACTGCATGGCATAGCGTCGGAGCCGGAGGCGGGGCTTACCGCGATGGGGGCGGGGCTTACCGGCATAAGCCCGGTACAGCTGGCAGCATGCACTGCATGGCATAGCGTCGGAGCCGGGGGGCGGGCTTACCGCGATGGGGGCGGGGGCTTACCGGCTTAAGCCCGGTACTGCTGGCAACATGCAATGCATTGCATAGCGTCGGCGCGGGGGGTGGGGCGGGGCTTACCGCGTCATGCCCGATAAAGTTTGCAACTATGGCAACAGGCAATGCTATCTGCCACCTCTTCAGCAGACGCAACACTTCATTTCCTTTGGCGCTAGGTCGGCTGTTGCTTCTCATGGCATAGCAACCCCATTGTTTTTACACATGCCCCCATTCAAATGGCATTTCTGAAAAGGCAGAACGGTGGCTCAGTGGTTAGCACACTAGCCTTGCAGCGCTGTGGTCCTGGGTTCAAATCCCACTAAGGGCAACATCTGCAAAGAGTTTGAATGTTCTCTGTGTTTGTGTAGGTTTCGTCTGGGCAACACATTTTTTTTTCTTTCAGGCGCTGGGGCCGCTGTTACTTCTCATGGCATTGCACTGCCATTTGTATTTTAAAAAAAGCCCCCGTAATGGGGGCGGGGCTTACCGGCTTAAGCCGGTACAGTTGGCAACATAGAGTGCATGGCATAGCGTCGGAGCCGGGGGCTGGGCTTACCGCGAGGGGGGCGGGACTTACCGGCATAAGCCCGGTACAGCTAGGCAACACATAGCGCCGGAGGCGGGGCGTACCGCGATGGGGGCGGGGCTTACCGGCATAAGCCCGGTACAGCTGGCAACATGCACTGCATGGCATAGCGTCGGAGCCGGGGGGCGGGGCTTACCGCGATGGGGGCGGGACTTACCGGCATAAGCCCGGTACAGCTGGCAACATGCACTGCATGGCATAGCGTCGGAGCCGGAGGCGGGGCTTACCGCGATGGGGGCGGGGCTTACCGGCATAAGCCCGGTACAGCTGGCAGCATGCACTGCATGGCATAGCGTCGGAGCCGGGGGCGGGCTTACCGCGATGGGGGCGGGGCTTACCGGCTTAAGCCCGGTACTGCTGGCAACATGCAATGCATTGCATAGCGTCGGCGCGGGGGGGGGGCGGGGCTTACCGCGTCATGCCCGATAAAGTTTGCAACTATGGCAACATGCAATGCTATCTGCCACCTCTTCAGCAGACGCAACACTTCATTTCCTTTGGCGCTTGGTCGGCTGTTGCTTCTCATGGCATAGCAACCCCATAGTTTTTACACATGCCCCCATTCAAATGGCATTTCTGAAAAGACAGAACGGTGGCTCAGTGGTTAGCACACTAGCCTTGCAGCGCTGTGGTCCTGGGTTCAAATCCCACTAAGGGCAACATCTGCAAAGAGTTTGAATGTTCTCTGTGTTTGTGTAGGTTTCGTCTGGGCAACACTTTTTTTTTTCTTTCGGCGCTGGGGCCGCTGTTACTTCTCATGGCATTGCACTGCCATTTGTATTTTTAAAAAAGCCCCCGTAATGGGGGCGGGGCTTACCGGCTTAAGCCGGTACAGTTGGCAACATAGAGTGCATGGCATAGCGTCGGAGCCGGGGGCTGGGCTTACCGCGATGGGGGCGGGACTTACCGGCATAAGCCCGGTACAGCTGGCAACACATAGCGCCGGAGGCGGGGCTTACCGCGATGGGGGCGGGGCTTACCGGCATAAGCCCGGTACAGCTGGCAACATGCACTGCATGGCATAGCGTCGGAGCCGGGGGCGGGGCTTACCGCGATGGGGGCGGGGCTTACCGGCATAAGCCCGGTACAGCTGGCAACATGCACTGCATGGCATAGCGTCGGAGCCGGGGGCGGGGCTTACCGCGATGGGGGCGGGACTTACCGGCATAAGCCCGGTACAGCTGGCAACATGCACTGCATGGCATAGCGTCGGAGCCGGGGGCGGGGCTTACCGCGATGGGGGCGGGGCTTACCGCCATAAGCCCGGTACAGCTGGCAACATGCACTGCATGGCATAGCGTCGGAGCCGGGGGCGGGCTTACCGCGATGGGGGCGGGGCTTACCGGCTTAAGCCCGGTACTGCTGGCAACATGCAATGCATTGCATAGCGTCGGCGCGGGGGGTGGGGCGGGGCTTATCGCGTCATGCCCGATAAAGTTTGCAACTATGGCAACATGCAATGCTATCTGCCACCTCTTCAGCAGACGCAACACTTCATTTCCTTTGGCGCTTGGTCGGCTGTTGCTTCTCATGGCATAGCAACCCCATTGTTTTTACACATGCCCCCATTCAAAAGAAAAGGCAGAACGGTGGCTCAGTGGTTAGCACACTAGCCTTGCAGCGCTGTGGTCCTGGGTTCAAATCCCACTAAGGGCAACATCTGCAAAGAGTTTGAATGTTCTCTGTGTTTGTGTAGGTTTCGTCTGGGCAACACATTTTTTTTTTCTTTCGGCGCTGGGGCCGCTGTTACTTCTCATGGCATTGCACTGCCATTTGTATTTTTAAAAAAAGCCCCCGTAATGGGGGCGGGGCTTACCGGCTTAAGCCGGTACAGTTGGCAACATAGAGTGCATGGCATAGCGTCGGAGCCGGGGGCTGGGCTTACCGCGATGGGGGCGGGACTTACCGGCATAAGCCCGGTACAGCTGGCAACACATAGCGCCGGAGGCGGGGCTTACCGCGATGGGGGCGGGGCTTACCGGCATAAGCCCGGTACAGCTGGCAACATGCACTGCATGGCATAGCGTCGGAGCCGGGGGCGGGGCTTACCGCGATGGGGGCGGGGCTTACCGGCATAAGCCCGGTACAGCTGGCAACATGCACTGCATGGCATAGCGTCGGAGCCGGCGGGCGGGGCTTACCGCGATGGGGGCGGGGCTTACCGGCATAAGCCCGGTACAGCTGGCAGCATGCACTGCATGGCATAGCGTCGGAGCCGGTGGCGGGGCTTACCGCGATGGGGGCGGGGCTTACCGGCATAAGCCCGGTACAGCTGGCAACATGCACTGCATGGCATAGCGTCGGAGCCGGGGGCGGGCTTACCGCGATGGGGCGGGGCTTACCGGCTTAAGCCCGGTACGGCTGGCAACATGCAATGCATTGCATAGCGTCGGCGCGGGAGGGGGGGCGGGGCTTACCGCGTCATGCCCGATAAAGTTTGCAACTATGGCAACATGCAATGCTATCTGCCACCTCTTCAGCAGACGCAACACTTCATTTCCTTTGGCGCTTGGTCGGCTGTTGCTTCTCATGGCATAGCAACCCCATTGTTTTTACACATGCCCCCATTCAAATGAAAAGGCAGAACGGTGGCTCAGTGGTTAGCACACTAGCCTTGCAGCGCTGTGGTCCTGGGTTCAAATCCCACTAAGGGCAACATCTGCAAAGAGTTTGAATGTTCTCTGTGTTTGTGTAGGTTTCGTCTGGGCAACACATTTTTTTTTTCTTTCGGCGCTGGGGCCGCTGTTACTTCTCATGGCATTGCACTGCCATTTGTATTTTTAAAAAAAGCCCCCGTAATGGGGGCGGGGCTTACCGGCTTAAGCCGGTACAGTTGGCAACATAGAGTGCATGGCATAGCGTCGGAGCCGGGGGCTGGGCTTACCGCGATGGGGGCGGGACTTACCGGCATAAGCCCGGTACAGCTAGCAACACATAGCGCCGGAGGCGGGGCTTACCGCGATGGGGGCGGGGCTTACCGGCATAAGCCCGGTACAGCTGGCAACATGCACTGCATGGCATAGCGTCGGAGCCGGGGGCGGGGCTTACCGCGATGGGGGCGGGGCTTACCGGCATAAGCCCGGTACAGCTGGCAACATGCACTGCATGGCATAGCGTCGGAGCCGGAGGCGGGGCTTACCGCGATGGGGGCGGGGCTTACCGGCATAAGCCCGGTACAGCTGGCAGCATGCACTGCATGGCATAGCGTCGGAGCCGGGGGCGGGCTTACCGCGATGGGGGCGGGGCTTACCGGCTTAAGCCCGGTACTGCTGGCAACATGCAATGCATTGCATCGCGTCGGCGCGGGGGGGGGGGCGGGGCTTACCGCGTCATGCCCGATAAAGTTTGCAACTATGGCAACATGCAATGCTATCTGCCACCTCTTCAGCAGACGCAACACTTCATTTCCTTTGGCGCTTGGTCGGCTGTTGCTTCTCATGGCATAGCAACCCCATTGTTTTTACACATGCCCCCATTCAAATGGCATTTCTGAAAAGACAGAACGGTGGCTCAGTGGTTAGCACACTAGCCTTGCAGCGCTGTGGTCCTGGGTTCAAATCCCACTAAGGGCAACATCTGCAAAGAGTTTGAATGTTCTCTGTGTTTGTGTAGGTTTCGTCTGGGCAACACTTTTTTTTTTCTTTCGGCGCTGGGGCCGCTGTTACTTCTCATGGCATTGCACTGCCATTTGTATTTTTAAAAAAGCCCCCGTAATGGGGGCGGGGCTTACCGGCTTAAGCCGGTACAGTTGGCAACATAGAGTGCATGGCATAGCGTCGGAGCCGGGGGCTGGGCTTACCGCGATGGGGGCGGGACTTACCGGCATAAGCCCGGTACAGCTAGCAACACATAGCGCCGGAGGCGGGGCTTACCGCGATGGGGGCGGGGCTTACCGGTATAAGCCCGGTACAGCTGGCAACATGCACTGCATGGCATAGCGTCGGAGCCGGGGGCGGGGCTTACCGCGATGGGGGCGGGGCTTACCGGCATAAGCCCGGTACAGCTGGCAACATGCACTGCATGGCATAGCGTCGGAGCCGGAGGCGGGGCTTACCGCGATGGGGGCGGGGCTTACCGGCATAAGCCCGGTACAGCTGGCAGCATGCACTGCATGGCATAGCGTCGGAGCCGGGGGCGGGCTTACCGCGATGGGGGCGGGGCTTACCGGCTTAAGCCCGGTACTGCTGGCAACATGCAATGCATTGCATAGCGTCGGCGCGGGGGGTGGGGCGGGGCTTACCGCGTCATGCCCGATAAAGTTTGCAACTATGGCAACATGCAATGCTATCTGCCACCTCTTCAGCAGACGCAACACTTCATTTCCTTTGGCGCTTGGTCGGCTGTTGCTTCTCATGGCATAGCAACCCCATTGTTTTTACACATGCCCCCATTCAAATGGCATTTCTGAAAAGGCAGAACGGTGGCTCAGTGGTTAGCACACTAGCCTTGCAGCGCTGTGGTCCTGGGTTCAAATCCCACTAAGGGCAACATCTGCAAAGAGTTTGAATGTTCTCTGTGTTTGTGTAGGTTTCGTCTGGGCAACACTTTTTTTTTCTTTCAGCGCTGGGGCCGCTGTTACTTCTCATGGCATTGCACTGCCATTTGTATTTTTAAAAAAGCCCCCGTAATGGGGGCGGGGCTTACCGGCTTAAGCCGGTACAGTTGGCAACATAGAGTGCATGGCATAGCGTCGGAGCCGGGGGCTGGGCTTACCGCGATGGGGGCGGGACTTACCGGCATAAGCCCGGTACAGCTGGCAACACATAGCGCCGGAGGCGGGGCTTACCGCGATGGGGGCGGGGCTTACCGGCATAAGCCCGGTACAGCTGGCAACATGCACTGCATGGCATAGCGTCGGAGCCGGGGGCGGGGCTTACCGCGATGGGGGCGGGACTTACCGGCATAAGCCCGGTACAGCTGGCAACATGCACTGCATGGCATAGCGTCGGAGCCGGGGGCGGGGCTTACCGCGATGGGGGCGGGGATTACCGCCATAAGCCCGGTACAGCTGGCAACATGCACTGCATGGCATAGCGTCGGAGCCGGGGGCGGGCTTACCGCGATGGGGGCGGGGCTTACCGGCTTAAGCCCGGTACTGCTGGCAACATGCAATGCATTGCATAGCGTTGGCGCGGGGGGGGGGCGGGGCTTACCGCGTCATGCCCGATAAAGTTTGCAACTATGGCAACATGCAATGCTATCTGCCACCTCTTCAGCAGACGCAACACTTCATTTCCTTTGGCGCTTGGTCGGCTGTTGCTTCTCATGGCATAGCAACCCCATAGTTTTTACACATGCCCCCATTCAAATGGCATTTCTGAAAAGACAGAACGGTGGCTCAGTGGTTAGCACACTAGCCTTGCAGCGCTGTGGTCCTGGGTTCAAATCCCACTAAGGGCAACATCTGCAAAGAGTTTGAATGTTCTCTGTGTTTGTGTAGGTTTCGTCTGGGCAACACTTTTTTTTTTCTTTCGGCGCTGGGGCCGCTGTTACTTCTCATGGCATTGCACTGCCATTTGTATTTTTAAAAAAGCCCCCGGAATGGGGGCGGGGCTTACCGGCTTAAGCCGGTACAGTTGGCAACATAGAGTGCATGGCATAGCGTCGGAGCCGGGGGCTGGGCTTACCGCGATGGGGGCGGGACTTACCGGCATAAGCCCGGTACAGCTGGCAACACATAGCGCCGGAGGCGGGGCTTACCGCGATGGGGGCGGGGCTTACCGGCATAAGCCCGGTACAGCTGGCAACATGCACTGCATGGCATAGCGTCGGAGCCGGGGGCGGGGCTTACCGCGATGGGGGCGGGGCTTACCGGCATAAGCCCGGTACAGCTGGCAACATGCACTGCATGGCATAGCGTCGGAGCCGGGGGCGGGGCTTACCGCGATGGGGGCGGGACTTACCGGCATAAGCCCGGTACAGCTGGCAACATGCACTGCATGGCATAGCGTCGGAGCCGGGGGCGGGGCTTACCGCGATGGGGGCGGGGCTTACCGCCATAAGCCCGGTACAGCTGGCAACATGCACTGCATGGCATAGCGTCGGAGCCGGGGGCGGGCTTACCGCGATGGGGGCGGGGCTTACCGGCTTAAGCCCGGTACTGCTGGCAACATGCAATGCATTGCATAGCGTCGGCGCGGGGGGTGGGGCGGGGCTTACCGCGTCATGCCCGATAAAGTTTGCAACTATGGCAACATGCAATGCTATCTGCCACCTCTTCAGCAGACGCAACACTTCATTTCCTTTGGCGCTTGGTCGGCTGTTGCTTCTCATGGCATAGCAACCCCATTGTTTTTACACATGCCCCCATTCAAAAGAAAAGGCAGAACGGTGGCTCAGTGGTTAGCACACTAGCCTTGCAGCGCTGTGGTCCTGGGTTCAAATCCCACTAAGGGCAACATCTGCAAAGAGTTTGAATGTTCTCTGTGTTTGTGTAGGTTTCGTCTGGGCAACACATTTTTTTTTTCTTTCGGCGCTGGGGCCGCTGTTACTTCTCATGGCATTGCACTGCCATTTGTATTTTTAAAAAAAGCCCCCGTAATGGGGGCGGGGCTTACCGGCTTAAGCCGGTACAGTTGGCAACATAGAGTGCATGGCATAGCGTCGGAGCCGGGGGCTGGGCTTACCGCGATGGGGGCGGGACTTACCGGCATAAGCCCGGTACAGCTAGCAACACATAGCGCCGGAGGCGGGGCTTACCGCGATGGGGGCGGGGCTTACCGGCATAAGCCCGGTACAGCTGGCAACATGCACTGCATGGCATAGCGTCGGAGCCGGGGGCGGGGCTTACCGCGATGGGGGCGGGGCTTACCGGCATAAGCCCGGTACAGCTGGCAACATGCACTGCATGGCATAGCGTCGGAGCCGGCGGCGGGGCTTACCGCGATGGGGGCGGGGCTTACCGGCATAAGCCCGGTACAGCTGGCAGCATGCACTGCATGGCATAGCGTCGGAGCCGGAGGCGGGGCTTACCGCGATGGGGGCGGGGCTTACCGGCATAAGCCCGGTACAGCTGGCAACATGCACTGCATGGCATAGCGTCGGAGCCGGGGGCGGCCGTACCGGGCTTAAGCCGGTACGGCTGGCAACATGCAATGCATTGCATAGCGTCGGCGCGGGAGGGGGGGCGGGGCTTACCGCGTCATGCCCGATAAAGTTTGCAACTATGGCAACATGCAATGCTATCTGCCACCTCTTCAGCAGACGCAACACTTCATTTCCTTTGGCGCTTGGTCGGCTGTTGCTTCTCATGGCATAGCAACCCCATTGTTTTTACACATGCCCCCATTCAAATGAAAAGGCAGAACGGTGGCTCAGTGGTTAGCACACTAGCCTTGCAGCGCTGTGGTCCTGGGTTCAAATCCCACTAAGGGCAACATCTGCAAAGAGTTTGAATGTTCTCTGTGTTTGTGTAGGTTTCGTCTGGGCAACACATTTTTTTTTTCTTTCGGCGCTGGGGCCGCTGTTACTTCTCATGGCATTGCACTGCCATTTGTATTTTTAAAAAAAGCCCCCGTAATGGGGGCGGGGCTTACCGGCTTAAGCCGGTACAGTTGGCAACATAGAGTGCATGGCATAGCGTCGGAGCCGGGGGCTGGGCTTACCGCGATGGGGGCGGGACTTACCGGCATAAGCCCGGTACAGCTAGCAACACATAGCGCCGGAGGCGGGGCTTACCGCGAGGGGGGCGGGGCTTACCGGCATAAGCCCGGTACAGCTGGCAACATGCACTGCATGGCATAGCGTCGGAGCCGGGGGCGGGGCTTACCGCGATGGGGGCGGGGCTTACCGGCATAAGCCCGGTACAGCTGGCAACATGCACTGCATGGCATAGCGTCGGAGCCGGAGGCGGGGCTTACCGCGATGGGGGCGGGGCTTACCGGCATAAGCCCGGTACAGCTGGCAGCATGCACTGCATGGCATAGCGTCGGAGCCGGGGGCGGGCTTACCGCGATGGGGGCGGGGCTTACCGGCTTAAGCCCGGTACTGCTGGCAACATGCAATGCATTGCATAGCGTCGGCGCGGGGGGGGGGGCGGGGCTTACCGCGTCATGCCCGATAAAGTTTGCAACTATGGCAACATGCAATGCTATCTGCCACCTCTTCAGCAGACGCAACACTTCATTTCCTTTGGCGCTTGGTCGGCTGTTGCTTATCATGGCATAGCAACCCCATTGTTTTTACACATGCCCCCATTCAAATGGCATTTCTGAAAAGGCAGAACGGTGGCTCAGTGGTTAGCACACTAGCCTTGCAGCGCTGTGGTCCTGGGTTCAAATCCCACTAAGGGCAACATCTGCAAAGAGTTTGAATGTTCTCTGTGTTTGTGTAGGTTTCGTCTGGGCAACACTTTTTTTTTTCTTTCGGCGCTGGGGCCGCTGTTACTTCTCATGGCATTGCACTGCCATTTGTATTTTTAAAAAAGCCCCCGTAATGGGGGCGGGGCTTACCGGCTTAAGCCGGTACAGTTGGCAACATAGAGTGCATGGCATAGCGTCGGAGCCGGGGGCTGGGCTTACCGCGATGGGGGCGGGACTTACCGGCATAAGCCCGGTACAGCTGGCAACACATAGCGCCGGAGGCGGGGCTTACCGCGATGGGGGCGGGGCTTACCGGCATAAGCCCGGTACAGCTGGCAACATGCACTGCATGGCATAGCGTCGGAGCCGGGGGCGGGGCTTACCGCGATGGGGGCGGGGCTTACCGGCATAAGCCCGGTACAGCTGGCAACATGCACTGCATGGCATAGCGTCGGAGCCGGGGGCGGGGCTTACCGCGATGGGGGCGGGACTTACCGGCATAAGCCCGGTACAGCTGGCAACATGCACTGCATGGCATAGCGTCGGAGCCGGGGGCGGGGCTTACCGCGATGGGGGCGGGGCTTACCGCCATAAGCCCGGTACAGCTGGCAACATGCACTGCATGGCATAGCGTCGGAGCCGGGGGCGGGCTTACCGCGATGGGGGCGGGGCTTACCGGCTTAAGCCCGGTACTGCTGGCAACATGCAATGCATTGCATAGCGTCGGCGCGGGGGGTGGGGCGGGGCTTACCGCGTCATGCCCGATAAAGTTTGCAACTATGGCAACATGCAATGCTATCTGCCACCTCTTCAGCAGACGCAACACTTCATTTCCTTTGGCGCTTGGTCGGCTGTTGCTTCTCATGGCATAGCAACCCCATTGTTTTTACACATGCCCCCATTCAAAAGAAAAGGCAGAACGGTGGCTCAGTGGTTAGCACACTAGCCTTGCAGCGCTGTGGTCCTGGGTTCAAATCCCACTAAGGGCAACATCTGCAAAGAGTTTGAATGTTCTCTGTGTTTGTGTAGGTTTCGTCTGGGCAACACATTTTTTTTTTCTTTCGGCGCTGGGGCCGCTGTTACTTCTCATGGCATTGCACTGCCATTTGTATTTTTAAAAAAAGCCCCCGTAATGGGGGCGGGGCTTACCGGCTTAAGCCGGTACAGTTGGCAACATAGAGTGCATGGCATAGCGTCGGAGCCGGGGGCTGGGCTTACCGCGATGGGGGCGGGACTTACCGGCATAAGCCCGGTACAGCTAGCAACACATAGCGCCGGAGGCGGGGCTTACCGCGATGGGGGCGGGGCTTACCGGCATAAGCCCGGTACAGCTGGCAACATGCACTGCATGGCATAGCGTCGGAGCCGGGGGCGGGGCTTACCGCGATGGGGGCGGGGCTTACCGGCATAAGCCCGGTACAGCTGGCAACATGCACTGCATGGCATAGCGTCGGAGCCGGCGGCGGGGCTTACCGCGATGGGGGCGGGGCTTACCGGCATAAGCCCGGTACAGCTGGCAGCATGCACTGCATGGCATAGCGTCGGAGCCGGAGGCGGGGCTTACCGCGATGGGGGCGGGGCTTACCGGCATAAGCCCGGTACAGCTGGCAACATGCACTGCATGGCATAGCGTCGGAGCCGGGGGCGGGCTTACCGCGATGGGGGCGGGGCTTACCGGCTTAAGCCCGGTACGGCTGGCAACATGCAATGCATTGCATAGCGTCGGCGCGGGAGGGGGGGCGGGGCTTACCGCGTCATGCCCGATAAAGTTTGCAACTATGGCAACATGCAATGCTATCTGCCACCTCTTCAGCAGACGCAACACTTCATTTCCTTTGGCGCTTGGTCGGCTGTTGCTTCTCATGGCATAGCAACCCCATTGTTTTTACACATGCCCCCATTCAAATGAAAAGGCAGAACGGTGGCTCAGTGGTTAGCACACTAGCCTTGCAGCGCTGTGGTCCTGGGTTCAAATCCCACTAAGGGCAACATCTGCAAAGAGTTTGAATGTTCTCTGTGTTTGTGTAGGTTTCGTCTGGGCAACACATTTTTTTTTTTCTTTCGGCGCTGGGGCCGCTGTTACTTCTCATGGCATTGCACTGCCATTTGTATTTTTAAAAAAAGCCCCCGTAATGGGGGCGGGGCTTACCGGCTTAAGCCGGTACAGTTGGCAACATAGAGTGCATGGCATAGCGTCGGAGCCGGGGGCTGGGCTTACCGCGATGGGGGCGGGACTTACCGGCATAAGCCCGGTACAGCTAGCAACACATAGCGCCGGAGGCGGGGCTTACCGCGATGGGGGCGGGGCTTACCGGCATAAGCCCGGTACAGCTGGCAACATGCACTGCATGGCATAGCGTCGGAGCCGGGGGCGGGGCTTACCGCGATGGGGGCGGGGCTTACCGGCATAAGCCCGGTACAGCTGGCAACATGCACTGCATGGCATAGCGTCGGAGCCGGAGGCGGGGCTTACCGCGATGGGGGCGGGGCTTACCGGCATAAGCCCGGTACAGCTGGCAGCATGCACTGCATGGCATAGCGTCGGAGCCGGGGGCGGGCTTACCGCGATGGGGGCGGGGCTTACCGGCTTAAGCCCGGTACTGCTGGCAACATGCAATGCATTGCATAGCGTCGGCGCGGGGGGTGGGGCGGGGCTTACCGCGTCATGCCCGATAAAGTTTGCAACTATGGCAACATGCAATGCTATCTGCCACCTCTTCAGCAGACGCAACACTTCATTTCCTTTGGCGCTTGGTCGGCTGTTGCTTCTCATGGCATAGCAACCCCATTGTTTTTACACATGCCCCCATTCAAATGGCATTTCTGAAAAGGCAGAACGGTGGCTCAGTGGTTAGCACACTAGCCTTGCAGCGCTGTGGTCCTGGGTTCAAATCCCACTAAGGGCAACATCTGCAAAGAGTTTGAATGTTCTCTGTGTTTGTGTAGGTTTCGTCTGGGCAACACTTTTTTTTTCTTTCAGCGCTGGGGCCGCTGTTACTTCTCATGGCATTGCACTGCCATTTGTATTTTTAAAAAAGCCCCCCGTAATGGGGGCGGGGCTTACCGGCTTAAGCCGGTACAGTTGGCAACATAGAGTGCATGGCATAGCGTCGGAGCCGGGGGCTGGGCTTACCGCGATGGGGGCGGGACTTACCGGCATAAGCCCGGTACAGCTGGCAACACATAGCGCCGGAGGCGGGGCTTACCGCGATGGGGGCGGGGCTTACCGGCATAAGCCCGGTACAGCTGGCAACATGCACTGCATGGCATAGCGTCGGAGCCGGGGGCGGGGCTTACCGCGATGGGGGCGGGACTTACCGGCATAAGCCCGGTACAGCTGGCAACATGCACTGCATGGCATAGCGTCGGAGCCGGGGGCGGGGCTTACCGCGATGGGGGCGGGGCTTACCGCCATAAGCCCGGTACAGCTGGCAACATGCACTGCATGGCATAGCGTCGGAGCCGGGGGCGGGCTTACCGCGATGGGGGCGGGGCTTACCGGCTTAAGCCCGGTACTGCTGGCAACATGCAATGCATTGCATAGCGTCGGCGCGGGGGGGGGGCGGGGCTTACCGCGTCATGCCCGATAAAGTTTGCAACTATGGCAACATGCAATGCTATCTGCCACCTCTTCAGCAGACGCAACACTTCATTTCCTTTGGCGCTTGGTCGGCTGTTGCTTCTCATGGCATAGCAACCCCAGAGTTTTTACACATGCCCCCATTCAAATGGCATTTCTGAAAAGACAGAACGGTGGCTCAGTGGTTAGCACACTAGCCTTGCAGCGCTGTGGTCCTGGGTTCAAATCCCACTAAGGGCAACATCTGCAAAGAGTTTGAATGTTCTCTGTGTTTGTGTAGGTTTCGTCTGGGCAACACTTTTTTTTTTCTTTCGGCGCTGGGGCCGCTGTTACTTCTCATGGCATTGCACTGCCATTTGTATTTTTAAAAAAGCCCCCGTAATGGGGGCGGGGCTTACCGGCTTAAGCCGGTACAGTTGGCAACATAGAGTGCATGGCATAGCGTCGGAGCCGGGGGCTGGGCTTACCGCGATGGGGGCGGGACTTACCGGCATAAGCCCGGTACAGCTGGCAACACATAGCGCCGGAGGCGGGGCTTACCGCGATGGGGGCGGGGCTTACCGGCATAAGCCCGGTACAGCTGGCAACATGCACTGCATGGCATAGCGTCGGAGCCGGGGGCGGGGCTTACCGCGATGGGGGCGGGGCTTACCGGCATAAGCCCGGTACAGCTGGCAACATGCACTGCATGGCATAGCGTCGGAGCCGGGGGCGGGGCTTACCGCGATGGGGGCGGGACTTACCGGCATAAGCCCGGTACAGCTGGCAACATGCACTGCATGGCATAGCGTCGGAGCCGGGGGCGGGGCTTACCGCGATGGGGGCGGGGCTTACCGCCATAAGCCCGGTACAGCTGGCAACATGCACTGCATGGCATAGCGTCGGAGCCGGGGGCGGGCTTACCGCGATGGGGGCGGGGCTTACCGGCTTAAGCCCGGTACTGCTGGCAACATGCAATGCATTGCATAGCGTCGGCGCGGGGGGTGGGGCGGGGCTTACCGCGTCATGCCCGATAAAGTTTGCAACTATGGCAACATGCAATGCTATCTGCCACCTCTTCAGCAGACGCAACACTTCATTTCCTTTGGCGCTTGGTCGGCTGTTGCTTCTCATGGCATAGCAACCCCATTGTTTTTACACATGCCCCCATTCAAAAGAAAAGGCAGAACGGTGGCTCAGTGGTTAGCACACTAGCCTTGCAGCGCTGTGGTCCTGGGTTCAAATCCCACTAAGGGCAACATCTGCAAAGAGTTTGAATGTTCTCTGTGTTTGTGTAGGTTTCGTCTGGGCAACACATTTTTTTTTTCTTTCGGCGCTGGGGCCGCTGTTACTTCTCATGGCATTGCACTGCCATTTGTATTTTTAAAAAAAGCCCCCGTAATGGGGGCGGGGCTTACCGGCTTAAGCCGGTACAGTTGGCAACATAGAGTGCATGGCATAGCGTCGGAGCCGGGGGCTGGGCTTACCGCGATGGGGGCGGGACTTACCGGCATAAGCCCGGTACAGCTAGCAACACATAGCGCCGGAGGCGGGGCTTACCGCGATGGGGGCGGGGCTTACCGGCATAAGCCCGGTACAGCTGGCAACATGCACTGCATGGCATAGCGTCGGAGCCGGGGGCGGGGCTTACCGCGATGGGGGCGGGGCTTACCGGCATAAGCCCGGTACAGCTGGCAACATGCACTGCATGGCATAGCGTCGGAGCCGGCGGCGGGGCTTACCGCGATGGGGGCGGGGCTTACCGGCATAAGCCCGGTACAGCTGGCAGCATGCACTGCATGGCATAGCGTCGGAGCCGGAGGCGGGGCTTACCGCGATGGGGGCGGGGCTTACCGGCATAAGCCCGGTACAGCTGGCAACATGCACTGCATGGCATAGCATCGGAGCCGGGGGCGGGCTTACCGCCTTAAGCCCGGTACGGCTGGCAACATGCAATGCATTGCATAGCGTCGGCGCGGGAGGGGGGGCGGGGCTTACCGCGTCATGCCCGATAAAGTTTGCAACTATGGCAACATGCAATGCTATCTGCCACCTCTTCAGCAGACGCAACACTTCATTTCCTTTGGCGCTTGGTCGGCTGTTGCTTCTCATGGCATAGCAACCCCATTGTTTTTACACATGCCCCCATTCAAATGAAAAGGCAGAACGGTGGCTCAGTGGTTAGCACACTAGCCTTGCAGCGCTGTGGTCCTGGGTTCAAATCCCACTAAGGGCAACATCTGCAAAGAGTTTGAATGTTCTCTGTGTTTGTGTAGGTTTCGTCTGGGCAACACATTTTTTTTTTCTTTCGGCGCTGGGGCCGCTGTTACTTCTCATGGCATTGCACTGCCATTTGTATTTTTAAAAAAAGCCCCCGTAATGGGGGCGGGGCTTACCGGCTTAAGCCGGTACAGTTGGCAACATAGAGTGCATGGCATAGCGTCGGAGCCGGGGGCTGGGCTTACCGCGATGGGGGCGGGACTTACCGGCATAAGCCCGGTACAGCTAGCAACACATAGCGCCGGAGGCGGGGCTTACCGCGATGGGGGCGGGGCTTACCGGCATAAGCCCGGTACAGCTGGCAACATGCACTGCATGGCATAGCGTCGGAGCCGGGGGCGGGGCTTACCGCGATGGGGGCGGGGCTTACCGGCATAAGCCCGGTACAGCTGGCAACATGCACTGCATGGCATAGCGTCGGAGCCGGAGGCGGGGCTTACCGCGATGGGGGCGGGGCTTACCGGCATAAGCCCGGTACAGCTGGCAGCATGCACTGCATGGCATAGCGTCGGAGCCGGGGGCGGGCTTACCGCGATGGGGGCGGGGCTTACCGGCTTAAGCCCGGTACTGCTGGCAACATGCAATGCATTGCATAGCGTCGGCGCGGGGGGTGGGGCGGGGCTTACCGCGTCATGCCCGATAAAGTTTGCAACTATGGCAACATGCAATGCTATCTGCCACCTCTTCAGCAGACGCAACACTTCATTTCCTTTGGCGCTTGGTCGGCTGTTGCTTCTCATGGCATAGCAACCCAATTGTTTTTACACATGCCCCCATTCAAATGGCATTTCTGAAAAGACAGAACGGTGGCTCAGTGGTTAGCACACTAGCCTTGCAGCGCTGTGGTCCTGGGCTCAAATCCCACTAAGGGCAACATCTGCAAAGAGTTTGAATGTTCTCTGTGTTTGTGTAGGTTTCGTCTGGGCAACACTTTTTTTTTTCTTTCGGCGCTGGGGCCGCTGTTACTTCTCATGGCATTGCACTGCCATTTGTATTTTTAAAAAAGCCCCCGTAATGGGGGCGGGGCTTACCGGCTTAAGCCGGTACAGTTGGCAACATAGAGTGCATGGCATAGCGTCGGAGCCGGGGGCTGGGCTTACCGCGATGGGGGCGGGACTTACCGGCATAAGCCCGGTACAGCTAGCAACACATAGCGCCGGAGGCGGGGCTTACCGCGATGGGGGCGGGGCTTACCGGTATAAGCCCGGTACAGCTGGCAACATGCACTGCATGGCATAGCGTCGGAGCCGGGGGCGGGGCTTACCGCGATGGGGGCGGGGCTTACCGGCATAAGCCCGGTACAGCTGGCAACATGCACTGCATGGCATAGCGTCGGAGCCGGAGGCGGGGCTTACCGCGATGGGGGCGGGGCTTACCGGCATAAGCCCGGTACAGCTGGCAGCATGCACTGCATGGCATAGCGTCGGAGCCGGGGGCGGGCTTACCGCGATGGGGGCGGGGCTTACCGGCTTAAGCCCGGTACTGCTGGCAACATGCAATGCATTGCATAGCGTCGGCGCGGGGGGTGGGGCGGGGCTTACCGCGTCATGCCCGATAAAGTTTGCAACTATGGCAACATGCAATGCTATCTGCCACCTCTTCAGCAGACGCAACACTTCATTTCCTTTGGCGCTTGGTCGGCTGTTGCTTCTCATGGCATAGCAACCCCATTGTTTTTACACATGCCCCCATTCAAATGGCATTTCTGAAAAGGCAGAACGGTGGCTCAGTGGTTAGCACACTAGCCTTGCAGCGCTGTGGTCCTGGGTTCAAATCCCACTAAGGGCAACATCTGCAAAGAGTTTGAATGTTCTCTGTGTTTGTGTAGGTTTCGTCTGGGCAACACTTTTTTTTTTCTTTCAGCGCTGGGGCCGCTGTTACTTCTCATGGCATTGCACTGCCATTTGTATTTTTAAAAAAGCCCCCCGTAATGGGGGCGGGGCTTACCGGCTTAAGCCGGTACAGTTGGCAACATAGAGTGCATGGCATAGCGTCGGAGCCGGGGGCTGGGCTTACCGCGATGGGGGCGGGACTTACCGGCATAAGCCCGGTACAGCTGGCAACACATAGCGCCGGAGGCGGGGCTTACCGCGATGGGGGCGGGGCTTACCGGCATAAGCCCGGTACAGCTGGCAACATGCACTGCATGGCATAGCGTCGGAGCCGGGGGCGGGGCTTACCGCGATGGGGGCGGGACTTACCGGCATAAGCCCGGTACAGCTGGCAACATGCACTGCATGGCATAGCGTCGGAGCCGGGGGCGGGGCTTACCGCGATGGGGGCGGGGCTTACCGCCATAAGCCCGGTACAGCTGGCAACATGCACTGCATGGCATAGCGTCGGAGCCGGGGGCGGGCTTACCGCGATGGGGGCGGGGCTTACCGGCTTAAGCCCGGTACTGCTGGCAACATGCAATGCATTGCATAGCGTCGGCGCGGGGGGGGGCGGGGCTTACCGCGTCATGCCCGATAAAGTTTGCAACTATGGCAACATGCAATGCTATCTGCCACCTCTTCAGCAGACGCAACACTTCATTTCCTTTGGCGCTTGGTCGGCTGTTGCTTCTCATGGCATAGCAACCCCATAGTTTTTACACATGCCCCCATTCAAATGGCATTTCTGAAAAGACAGAACGGTGGCTCAGTGGTTAGCACACTAGCCTTGCAGCGCTGTGGTCCTGGGTTCAAATCCCACTAAGGGCAACATCTGCAAAGAGTTTGAATGTTCTCTGTGTTTGTGTAGGTTTCGTCTGGGCAACACTTTTTTTTTTCTTTCGGCGCTGGGGCCGCTGTTACTTCTCATGGCATTGCACTGCCATTTGTATTTTTAAAAAAGCCCCCGTAATGGGGGCGGGGCTTACCGGCTTAAGCCGGTACAGTTGGCAACATAGAGTGCATGGCATAGCGTCGGAGCCGGGGGCTGGGCTTACCGCGATGGGGGCGGGACTTACCGGCATAAGCCCGGTACAGCTGGCAACACATAGCGCCGGAGGCGGGGCTTACCGCGATGGGGGCGGGGCTTACCGGCATAAGCCCGGTACAGCTGGCAACATGCACTGCATGGCATAGCGTCGGAGCCGGGGGCGGGGCTTACCGCGATGGGGGCGGGGCTTACCGGCATAAGCCCGGTACAGCTGGCAACATGCACTGCATGGCATAGCGTCGGAGCCGGGGGCGGGGCTTACCGCGATGGGGGCGGGACTTACCGGCATAAGCCCGGTACAGCTGGCAACATGCACTGCATGGCATAGCGTCGGAGCCGGGGGCGGGGCTTACCGCGATGGGGGCGGGGCTTACCGCCATAAGCCCGGTACAGCTGGCAACATGCACTGCATGGCATAGCGTCGGAGCCGGGGGCGGGCTTACCGCGATGGGGGCGGGGCTTACCGGCTTAAGCCCGGTACTGCTGGCAACATGCAATGCATTGCATAGCGTCGGCGCGGGGGGTGGGGCGGGGCTTACCGCGTCATGCCCGATAAAGTTTGCAACTATGGCAACATGCAATGCTATCTGCCACCTCTTCAGCAGACGCAACACTTCATTTCCTTTGGCGCTTGGTCGGCTGTTGCTTCTCATGGCATAGCAACCCCATTGTTTTTACACATGCCCCCATTCAAAAGAAAAGGCAGAACGGTGGCTCAGTGGTTAGCACACTAGCCTTGCAGCGCTGTGGTCCTGGGTTCAAATCCCACTAAGGGCAACATCTGCAAAGAGTTTGAATGTTCTCTGTGTTTGTGTAGGTTTCGTCTGGGCAACACATTTTTTTTTTCTTTCGGCGCTGGGGCCGCTGTTACTTCTCATGGCATTGCACTGCCATTTGTATTTTTAAAAAAAGCCCCCGTAATGGGGGCGGGGCTTACCGGCTTAAGCCGGTACAGTTGGCAACATAGAGTGCATGGCATAGCGTCGGAGCCGGGGGCTGGGCTTACCGCGATGGGGGCGGGACTTACCGGCATAAGCCCGGTACAGCTAGCAACACATAGCGCCGGAGGCGGGGCTTACCGCGATGGGGGCGGGGCTTACCGGCATAAGCCCGGTACAGCTGGCAACATGCACTGCATGGCATAGCGTCGGAGCCGGGGGCGGGGCTTACCGCGATGGGGGCGGGGCTTACCGGCATAAGCCCGGTACAGCTGGCAACATGCACTGCATGGCATAGCGTCGGAGCCGGCGGCGGGGCTTACCGCGATGGGGGCGGGGCTTACCGGCATAAGCCCGGTACAGCTGGCAGCATGCACTGCATGGCATAGCGTCGGAGCCGGAGGCGGGGCTTACCGCGATGGGGGCGGGGCTTACCGGCATAAGCCCGGTACAGCTGGCAACATGCACTGCATGGCATAGCATCGGAGCCGGGGGCGGGCTTACCGCCTTAAGCCCGGTACGGCTGGCAACATGCAATGCATTGCATAGCGTCGGCGCGGGAGGGGGGGCGGGGCTTACCGCGTCATGCCCGATAAAGTTTGCAACTATGGCAACATGCAATGCTATCTGCCACCTCTTCAGCAGACGCAACACTTCATTTCCTTTGGCGCTTGGTCGGCTGTTGCTTCTCATGGCATAGCAACCCCATTGTTTTTACACATGCCCCCATTCAAATGAAAAGGCAGAACGGTGGCTCAGTGGTTAGCACACTAGCCTTGCAGCGCTGTGGTCCTGGGTTCAAATCCCACTAAGGGCAACATCTGCAAAGAGTTTGAATGTTCTCTGTGTTTGTGTAGGTTTCGTCTGGGCAACACATTTTTTTTTTCTTTCGGCGCTGGGGCCGCTGTTACTTCTCATGGCATTGCACTGCCATTTGTATTTTTAAAAAAAGCCCCCGTAATGGGGGCGGGGCTTACCGGCTTAAGCCGGTACAGTTGGCAACATAGAGTGCATGGCATAGCGTCGGAGCCGGGGGCTGGGCTTACCGCGATGGGGGCGGGACTTACCGGCATAAGCCCGGTACAGCTAGCAACACATAGCGCCGGAGGCGGGGCTTACCGCGATGGGGGCGGGGCTTACCGGCATAAGCCCGGTACAGCTGGCAACATGCACTGCATGGCATAGCGTCGGAGCCGGGGGCGGGGCTTACCGCGATGGGGGCGGGGCTTACCGGCATAAGCCCGGTACAGCTGGCAACATGCACTGCATGGCATAGCGTCGGAGCCGGAGGCGGGGCTTACCGCGATGGGGGCGGGGCTTACCGGCATAAGCCCGGTACAGCTGGCAGCATGCACTGCATGGCATAGCGTCGGAGCCGGGGGCGGGCTTACCGCGATGGGGGCGGGGCTTACCGGCTTAAGCCCGGTACTGCTGGCAACATGCAATGCATTGCATAGCGTCGGCGCGGGGGGTGGGGCGGGGCTTACCGCGTCATGCCCGATAAAGTTTGCAACTATGGCAACATGCAATGCTATCTGCCACCTCTTCAGCAGACGCAACACTTCATTTCCTTTGGCGCTTGGTCGGCTGTTGCTTCTCATGGCATAGCAACCCCATTGTTTTTACACATGCCCCCATTCAAATGGCATTTCTGAAAAGGCAGAACGGTGGCTCAGTGGTTAGCACACTAGCCTTGCAGCGCTGTGGTCCTGGGTTCAAATCCCACTAAGGGCAACATCTGCAAAGAGTTTGAATGTTCTCTGTGTTTGTGTAGGTTTCGTCTGGGCAACACTTTTTTTTTTCTTTCGGCGCTGGGGCCGCTGTTACTTCTCATGGCAGTGCACTGCCATTTGTATTTTTAAAAAAGCCCCCGTAATGGGGGCGGGGCTTACCGGCTTAAGCCGGTACAGTTGGCAACATAGAGTGCATGGCATAGCGTCGGAGCCGGGGGCTGGGCTTACCGCGATGGGGGCGGGACTTACCGGCATAAGCCCGGTACAGCTGGCAACACATAGCGCCGGAGGCGGGGCTTACCGCGATGGGGGCGGGGCTTACCGGCATAAGCCCGGTACAGCTGGCAACATGCACTGCATGGCATAGCGTCGGAGCCGGGGGCGGGGCTTACCGCGATGGGGGCGGGGCTTACCGGCATAAGCCCGGTACAGCTGGCAACATGCACTGCATGGCATAGCGTCGGAGCCGGGGGCGGGGCTTACCGCGATGGGGGCGGGACTTACCGGCATAAGCCCGGTACAGCTGGCAACATGCACTGCATGGCATAGCGTCGGAGCCGGGGGCGGGGCTTACCGCGATGGGGGCGGGGCTTACCGCCATAAGCCCGGTACAGCTGGCAACATGCACTGCATGGCATAGCGTCGGAGCCGGGGGCGGGCTTACCGCGATGGGGGCGGGGCTTACCGGCTTAAGCCCGGTACTGCTGGCAACATGCAATGCATTGCATAGCGTCGGCGCGGGGGGTGGGGCGGGGCTTACCGCGTCATGCCCGATAAAGTTTGCAACTATGGCAACATGCAATGCTATCTGCCACCTCTTCAGCAGACGCAACACTTCATTTCCTTTGGCGCTTGGTCGGCTGTTGCTTCTCATGGCATAGCAACCCCATTGTTTTTACACATGCCCCCATTCAAAAGAAAAGGCAGAACGGTGGCTCAGTGGTTAGCACACTAGCCTTGCAGCGCTGTGGTCCTGGGTTCAAATCCCACTAAGGGCAACATCTGCAAAGAGTTTGAATGTTCTCTGTGTTTGTGTAGGTTTCGTCTGGGCAACACATTTTTTTTTTCTTTCGGCGCTGGGGCCGCTGTTACTTCTCATGGCATTGCACTGCCATTTGTATTTTTAAAAAAAGCCCCCGTAATGGGGGCGGGGCTTACCGGCTTAAGCCGGTACAGTTGGCAACATAGAGTGCATGGCATAGCGTCGGAGCCGGGGGCTGGGCTTACCGCGATGGGGGCGGGACTTACCGGCATAAGCCCGGTACAGCTAGCAACACATAGCGCCGGAGGCGGGGCTTACCGCGATGGGGGCGGGGCTTACCGGCATAAGCCCGGTACAGCTGGCAACATGCACTGCATGGCATAGCGTCGGAGCCGGGGGCGGGGCTTACCGCGATGGGGGCGGGGCTTACCGGCATAAGCCCGGTACAGCTGGCAACATGCACTGCATGGCATAGCGTCGGAGCCGGCGGCGGGGCTTACCGCGATGGGGGCGGGGCTTACCGGCATAAGCCCGGTACAGCTGGCAGCATGCACTGCATGGCATAGCGTCGGAGCCGGAGGCGGGGCTTACCGCGATGGGGGCGGGGCTTACCGGCATAAGCCCGGTACAGCTGGCAACATGCACTGCATGGCATAGCATCGGAGCCGGGGGCGGGCTTACCGCCTTAAGCCCGGTACGGCTGGCAACATGCAATGCATTGCATAGCGTCGGCGCGGGAGGGGGGGCGGGGCTTACCGCGTCATGCCCGATAAAGTTTGCAACTATGGCAACATGCAATGCTATCTGCCACCTCTTCAGCAGACGCAACACTTCATTTCCTTTGGCGCTTGGTCGGCTGTTGCTTCTCATGGCATAGCAACCCCATTGTTTTTACACATGCCCCCATTCAAATGAAAAGGCAGAACGGTGGCTCAGTGGTTAGCACACTAGCCTTGCAGCGCTGTGGTCCTGGGTTCAAATCCCACTAAGGGCAACATCTGCAAAGAGTTTGAGTGTTCTCTGTGTTTGTGTAGGTTTCGTCTGGGCAACACATTTTTTTTTTCTTTCGGCGCTGGGGCCGCTGTTACTTCTCATGGCATTGCACTGCCATTTGTATTTTTAAAAAAAGCCCCCGTAATGGGGGCGGGGCTTACCGGCTTAAGCCGGTACAGTTGGCAACATAGAGTGCATGGCATAGCGTCGGAGCCGGGGGCTGGGCTTACCGCGATGGGGGCGGGACTTACCGGCATAAGCCCGGTACAGCTAGCAACACATAGCGCCGGAGGCGGGGCTTACCGCGATGGGGGCGGGGCTTACCGGCATAAGCCCGGTACAGCTGGCAACATGCACTGCATGGCATAGCGTCGGAGCCGGAGGCGGGGCTTACCGCGATGGGGGCGGGGCTTACCGGCATAAGCCCGGTACAGCTGGCAGCATGCACTGCATGGCATCGCGTCGGAGCCGGGGGCGGGCTTACCGCGATGGGGGCGGGGCTTACCGGCTTAAGCCCGGTACTGCTGGCAACATGCAATGCATTGCATAGCGTCGGCGCGGGGGGTGGGGCGGGGCTTACCGCGTCATGCCCGATAAAGTTTGCAACTATGGCAACATGCAATGCTATCTGCCACCTCTTCAGCAGACGCAACACTTCATTTCCTTTGGCGCTTGGTCGGCTGTTGCTTCTCATGGCATAGCAACCCCATTGTTTTTACACATGCCCCCATTCAAATGGCATTTCTGAAAAGGCAGAACGGTGGCTCAGTGGTTAGCACACTAGCCTTGCAGCGCTGTGGTCCTGGGTTCAAATCCCACTAAGGGCAACATCTGCAAAGAGTTTGAATGTTCTCTGTGTTTGTGTAGGTTTCGTCTGGGCAACACTTTTTTTTCTTTCAGCGCTGGGGCCGCTGTTACTTCTCATGGCATTGCACTGCCATTTGTATTTTTAAAAAAGCCCCCCGTAATGGGGGCGGGGCTTACCGGCTTAAGCCGGTACAGTTGGCAACATAGAGTGCATGGCATAGCGTCGGAGCCGGGGGCTGGGCTTACCGCGATGGGGGCGGGACTTACCGGCATAAGCCCGGTACAGCTGGCAACACATAGCGCCGGAGGCGGGGCTTACCGCGATGGGGGCGGGGCTTACCGGCATAAGCCCGGTACAGCTGGCAACATGCACTGCATGGCATAGCGTCGGAGCCGGGGGCGGGGCTTACCGCGATGGGGGCGGGACTTACCGGCATAAGCCCGGTACAGCTGGCAACATGCACTGCATGGCATAGCGTCGGAGCCGGGGGCGGGGCTTACCGCGATGGGGGCGGGGCTTACCGCCATAAGCCCGGTACAGCTGGCAACATGCACTGCATGGCATAGCGTCGGAGCCGGGGGCGGGCTTACCGCGATGGGGGCGGGGCTTACCGGCTTAAGCCCGGTACTGCTGGCAACATGCAATGCATTGCATAGCGTCGGCGCGGGGGGGGGGCGGGGCTTACCGCGTCATGCCCGATAAAGTTTGCAACTATGGCAACATGCAATGCTATCTGCCACCTCTTCAGCAGACGCAACACTTCATTTCCTTTGGCGCTTGGTCGGCTGTTGCTTCTCATGGCATAGCAACCCCATAGTTTTTACACATGCCCCCATTCAAATGGCATTTCTGAAAAGACAGAACGGTGGCTCAGTGGTTAGCACACTAGCCTTGCAGCGCTGTGGTCCTGGGTTCAAATCCCACTAAGGGCAACATCTGCAAAGAGTTTGAATGTTCTCTGTGTTTGTGTAGGTTTCGTCTGGGCAACACTTTTTTTTTTCTTTCGGCGCTGGGGCCGCTGTTACTTCTCATGGCATTGCACTGCCATTTGTATTTTTAAAAAAGCCCCCGTAATGGGGGCGGGGCTTACCGGCTTAAGCCGGTACAGTTGGCAACATAGAGTGCATGGCATAGCGTCGGAGCCGGGGGCTGGGCTTACCGCGATGGGGGCGGGACTTACCGGCATAAGCCCGGTACAGCTGGCAACACATAGCGCCGGAGGCGGGGCTTACCGCGATGGGGGCGGGGCTTACCGGCATAAGCCCGGTACAGCTGGCAACATGCACTGCATGGCATAGCGTCGGAGCCGGGGGCGGGGCTTACCGCGATGGGGGCGGGGCTTACCGGCATAAGCCCGGTACAGCTGGCAACATGCACTGCATGGCATAGCGTCGGAGCCGGGGGCGGGGCTTACCGCGATGGGGGCGGGACTTACCGGCATAAGCCCGGTACAGCTGGCAACATGCACTGCATGGCATAGCGTCGGAGCCGGGGGCGGGGCTTACCGCGATGGGGGCGGGGCTTACCGCCATAAGCCCGGTACAGCTGGCAACATGCACTGCATGGCATAGCGTCGGAGCCGGGGGCGGGCTTACCGCGATGGGGGCGGGGCTTACCGGCTTAAGCCCGGTACTGCTGGCAACATGCAATGCATTGCATAGCGTCGGCGCGGGGGGTGGGGCGGGGCTTACCGCGTCATGCCCGATAAAGTTTGCAACTATGGCAACATGCAATGCTATCTGCCACCTCTTCAGCAGACGCAACACTTCATTTCCTTTGGCGCTTGGTCGGCTGTTGCTTCTCATGGCATAGCAACCCCATTGTTTTTACACATGCCCCCATTCAAAAGAAAAGGCAGAACGGTGGCTCAGTGGTTAGCACACTAGCCTTGCAGCGCTGTGGTCCTGGGTTCAAATCCCACTAAGGGCAACATCTGCAAAGAGTTTGAATGTTCTCTGTGTTTGTGTAGGTTTCGTCTGGGCAACACATTTTTTTTTTCTTTCGGCGCTGGGGCCGCTGTTACTTCTCATGGCATTGCACTGCCATTTGTATTTTTAAAAAAAGCCCCCGTAATGGGGGCGGGGCTTACCGGCTTAAGCCGGTACAGTTGGCAACATAGAGTGCATGGCATAGCGTCGGAGCCGGGGGCTGGGCTTACCGCGATGGGGGCGGGACTTACCGGCATAAGCCCGGTACAGCTAGCAACACATAGCGCCGGAGGCGGGGCTTACCGCGATGGGGGCGGGGCTTACCGGCATAAGCCCGGTACAGCTGGCAACATGCACTGCATGGCATAGCGTCGGAGCCGGGGGCGGGGCTTACCGCGATGGGGGCGGGGCTTACCGGCATAAGCCCGGTACAGCTGGCAACATGCACTGCATGGCATAGCGTCGGAGCCGGCGGCGGGGCTTACCGCGATGGGGGCGGGGCTTACCGGCATAAGCCCGGTACAGCTGGCAGCATGCACTGCATGGCATAGCGTCGGAGCCGGAGGCGGGGCTTACCGCGATGGGGGCGGGGCTTACCGGCATAAGCCCGGTACAGCTGGCAACATGCACTGCATGGCATAACGTCGGAGCCGGGGGCGGGCTTACCGCGATGGGGGCGGGGCTTACCGGCTTAAGCCCGGTACGGCTGGCAACATGCAATGCATTGCATAGCGTCGGCGCGGGAGGGGGGGCGGGGCTTACCGCGTCATGCCCGATAAAGTTTGCAACTATGGCAACATGCAATGCTATCTGCCACCTCTTCAGCAGACGCAACACTTCATTTCCTTTGGCGCTTGGTCGGCTGTTGCTTCTCATGGCATAGCAACCCCATTGTTTTTACACATGCCCCCATTCAAAAGAAAAGCCAGAACGGTGGCTCAGTGGTTAGCACACTAGCCTTGCAGCGCTGTGGTCCTGGGTTCAAATCCCACTAAGGGCAACATCTGCAAAGAGTTTGAATGTTCTCTGTGTTTGTGTAGGTTTCGTCTGGGCAACACATTTTTTTTTTCTTTCGGCGCTGGGGCCGCTGTTACTTCTCATGGCATTGCACTGCCATTTGTATTTTTAAAAAAAGCCCCCGTAATGGGGGCGGGGCTTACCGGCTTAAGCCGGTACAGTTGGCAACATAGAGTGCATGGCATAGCGTCGGAGCCGGGGGCTGGGCTTACCGCGATGGGGGCGGGACTTACCGGCATAAGCCCGGTACAGCTGGCAACACATAGCGCCGGAGGCGGGGCTTACCGCGATGGGGGCGGGGCTTACCGGCATAAGCCCGGTACAGCTGGCAACATGCACTGCATGGCATAGCGTCGTAGCCGGGGGCGGGGCTTACCGCGATGGGGGCGGGACTTACCGGCATAAGCCCGGTACAGTTGGCAACATACACTGCATGGCATAGCCTCGGAGCCGGGGGCGGGGATTACCGCGATGGGGGCTGGGCTTACCGCCATAAGCCCGGTACAGCTGGCAACATGCACTGCATGGCATAGCGTCGGAGCCGGGGGCGGGCTTACCGCGATGGGGGCGGGGCTTACCGGCTTAAGCCCGGTACTGCTGGCAACATGCAATGCATTGCATAGCGTCGGCGCGGGGGGGGGGCGGGGCTTACCGCGTCATGCCCGATAAAGTTTGCAACTATGGCAACATGCAATGCTATCTGCCACCTCTTCAGCAGACGCAACACTTCATTTCCTTTGGCGCTTGGTCGGCTGTTGCTTCTCATGGCATAGCAACCCCATTGTTTTTACACATGCCCCCATTCAAAAGAAAAGGCAGAACGGTGGCTCAGTGGTTAGCACACTAGCCTTGCAGCGCTGTGGTCCTGGGTTCAAATCCCACTAAGGGCAACATCTGCAAAGAGTTTGAATGTTCTCTGTGTTTGTGTAGGTTTCGTCTGGGCAACACATTTTTTTTTCTTTCGGCGCTGGGGCCGCTGTTACTTCTCATGGCATTGCACTGCCATTTGTATTTTTAAAAAAAGCCCCCGTAATGGGGGCGGGGCTTACCGGCTTAAGCCGGTACAGTTGGCAACATAGAGTGCATGGCATAGCGTCGGAGCCGGGGGCTGGGCTTACCGCGATGGGGGCGGGACTTACCGGCATAAGCCCGGTACAGCTAGCAACACATAGCGCCGGAGGCGGGGCTTACCGCGATGGGGGCGGGGCTTACCGGCATAAGCCCGGTACAGCTGGCAACATGCACTGCATGGCATAGCGTCGGAGCCGGGGGCGGGGCTTACCGCGATGGGGGCGGGGCTTACCGGCATAAGCCCGGTACAGCTGGCAACATGCACTGCATGGCATAGCGTCGGAGCCGGAGGCGGGGCTTACCGCGATGGGGGCGGGGCTTACCGGCATAAGCCCGGTACAGCTGGCAGCATGCACTGCATGGCATAGCGTCGGAGCCGGAGGCGGGGCTTACCGCGATGGGGGCGGGGCTTACCGGCATAAGCCCGGTACAGCTGGCAACATGCACTGCATGGCATAGCGTCGGAGCCGGGGGCGGGCTTACCGCGATGGGGGGCGGGGCTTACCGGCTTAAGCCCGGTACTGCTGGCAACATGCAATGCATTGCATAGCGTCGGCGCGGGGGGTGGGGCGGGGCTTACCGCGTCATGCCCGATAAAGTTTGCAACTATGGCAACATGCAATGCTATCTGCCACCTCTTCAGCAGACGCAACACTTCATTTCCTTTGGCGCTTGGTCGGCTGTTGCTTCTCATGGCATAGCAACCCCATTGTTTTACACATGCCCCCATTCAAATGGCATTTCTGAAAAGGCAGAACGGTGGCTCAGTGGTTAGCACACTAGCCTTGCAGCGCTGTGGTCCTGGGTTCAAATCCCACTAAGGGCAACATCTGCAAAGAGTTTGAATGTTCTCTGTGTTTGTGTAGGTTTCGTCTGGGCAACACTTTTTTTTTCTTTCAGCGCTGGGGCCGCTGTTACTTCTCATGGCATTGCACTGCCATTTGTATTTTTAAAAAAGCCCCCGTAATGGGGGCGGGGCTTACCGGCTTAAGCCGGTACAGTTGGCAACATAGAGTGCATGGCATAGCGTCGGAGCCGGGGGCTGGGCTTACCGCGATGGGGGCGGGACTTACCGGCATAAGCCCGGTACAGCTAGCAACACATAGCGCCGGAGGCGGGGCTTACTGCGATGGGGGCGGGGCTTACCGGCATAAGCCCGGTACAGCTGGCAACATGCACTGCATGGCATAGCGTCGGAGCCGGGGGCGGGGCTTACCGCGATGGGGGCGGGGCTTACCGGCATAAGCCCGGTACAGCTGGCAGCATGCACTGCATGGCATAGCGTCGGAGCCGGGGGCGGGCTTACCGCGATGGGGGCGGGGCTTACCGGCTTAAGCCCGGTACTGCTGGCAACATGCAATGCATTGCATAGCGTCGGCGCGGGGGGGGCGGGGCTTACCGCGTCATGCCCGATAAAGTTTGCAACTATGGCAACATGCAATGCTATCTGCCACCTCTTCAGCAGACGCAACACTTCATTTCCTTTGGCGCTTGGTCGGCTGTTGCTTCTCATGGCATAGCAACCCCATTGTTTTTACACATGCCCCCATTCAAATGGCATTTCTGAAAAGACAGAACGGTGGCTCAGTGGTTAGCACACTAGCCTTGCAGCGCTGTGGTCCTGGGTTCAAATCCCTCTAAGGGCAACATCTGCAAAGAGTTTGAATGTTCTCTGTGTTTGTGTAGGTTTCGTCTGGGCAACACTTTTTTTTTTTCTTTCGGCGCTGGGGCCGCTGTTACTTCTCATGGCATTGCACTGCCATTTGTATTTTTAAAAAAGCCCCCGTAATGGGGGCTGGGCTTACCGGCTTAAGCCGGTACAGTTGGCAACATAGAGTGCATGGCATAGCGTCGGAGCCGGGGGCTGGGCTTACCGCGATAAGGGCCGGAACTTACCGGCATAAGCCCGGTACAGCTGGCAACACATAGCGCCGGAGGCGGGGCTTACCGCGATGGGGGCGGGGCTTACCGGCATAAGCCCGGTACAGCTGGCAACATGCACTGCATGGCATAGCGTCGGAGCCGGGGGCGGGGCTTACCGCGATGGGGGCGGGGCTTACCGGCATAAGCCCGGTACAGCTGGCAACATGCACTGCATGGCATAGCGTCGGAGCCGGGGGCGGGGCTTACCGCGATGGGGGCGGGACTTACCGGCATAAGCCCGGTACAGCTGGCAACATGCACTGCATGGCATAGCGTCGGAGCCGGGGGCGGGGCTTACCGCGAGGGGGGCGGGGCTTACCGCCATAAGCCCGGTACAGCTGGCAACATGCACTGCATGGCATAGCGTCGGAGCCGGGGGCGGGCTTACCGCGATGGGGGCGGGGCTTACCGGCTTAAGCCCGGTACTGCTGGCAACATGCAATGCATTGCATAGCGTCGGCGCGGGGGGTGGGGGCGGGGCTTACCGCGTCATGCCCGATAAAGTTTGCAACTATGGCAACATGCAATGCTATCTGCCACCTCTTCAGCAGACGCAACACTTCATTTCCTTTGGCGCTTGGTCGGCTGTTGCTTCTCATGGCATAGCAACCCCATTGTTTTTACACATGCCCCCATTCAAATGGCATTTCTGAAAAGGCAGAACGGTGGCTCAGTGGTTAGCACACTAGCCTTGCAGCGCTGTGGTCCTGGGTTCAAATCCCACTAAGGGCAACATCTGCAAAGAGTTTGAATGTTCTCTGTGTTTGTGTAGGTTTCGTCTGGGCAACACTTTTTTTTTCTTTCAGCGCTGGGGCCGCTGTTACTTCTCATGGCATTGCACTGCCATTTGTATTTTTAAAAAAGCCCCCGTAATGGGGGCGGGGCTTACCGGCTTAAGCCGGTACAGTTGGCAACATAGAGTGCATGGCATAGCGTCGGAGCCGGGGGCTGGGCTTACCGCGATGGGGGCGGGACTTACCAGCATAAGCCCGGTACAGCTGGCAACACATAGCGCCGGAGGCGGGGCTTACCGCGATGGGGGCGGGGCTTACCGGCATAAGCCCGGTACAGCTGGCAACATGCACTGCATGGCATAGCGTCGGAGCCGGGGGCGGGGCTTACCAACGGCCCCTTTATCCATCCTCAAAAGGAAGCTTCGCTTTAGCAGATCTTGTCAGCGGCCATTCTAAGCTGAAGGTGCCTGCCCTCGTCAGATCGCAGACTGCTACACGGCTTAAGGCCCGGCAAGTACCAGCATGGGAGACTGGCTGGGAATCCCGGGTGCTGCTGGCTTTTTGCCAATGGCAGCTCCAACGACCCTTTCATCCCTCCTCAAAAGGCAGCCCCTCTGGAGCAGAACTCGTCAGCGGCCATTCTAAGCTGAAGGTGCCTGCCCTCGTCGGATCGCAGACTGCTACACGGCTTAAGGCCCGGCAAGTACCAGCATGGGAGACTGGCTTGGAATCCCGGGTGCTGCTGGCTTTTTGCCAATGGCAGCTCCAACGGCCCTTTCATCCCTCCTCAAAAGGCAGCCCCTCTGGAGCAGAACTCGTCAGCGGCCATTCTAAGCTGAAGGTGCCTGCCCTCGTCAGATCGCAGACTGCTACACGGCTTAAGGCCCGGCAAGTACCAGCATGGGAGACTGGCTGGGAATCCCGGGTGCTGCTGGCTTTTTGCCAATGGCAGCTCCAACGGCCCTTTCATCCCTCCTCAAAAGGCAGCCCCTCTGGAGCAGAACTCGTCAGCGGCCATTCTAAGCTGAAGGTGCCTGCCCTCGTCAGATCGCAGACTGCTACACGGCTTAAGGCCCGGCAAGTACCAGCATGGGAGACTGGCTGGGAATCCCGGGTGCTGCTGGCTTTTTGCCAATGGCAGCTCCAACGGCCCCTTTATCCATCCTCAAAAGGAAGCTTCGCTTTAGCAGATCTCGTCAGCGGCCATTCTAAGCTGAAGGTGCCTGCCCTCGTCAGATCGCAGACTGCTACACGGCTTAAGGCCCGGCAAGTACCAGCATGGGAGACTGGCTGGGAATCCCGGGTGCTGCTGGCTTTTTGCCAATGGCAGCTCCAACGGCCCCTTTATCCATCCTCAAAAGGAAGCTTCGCTTTAGCAGATCTTGTCAGCGGCCATTCTAAGCTGAAGGTGCCTGCCCTCGTCAGATCGCAGACTGCTACACGGCTTAAGGCCCGGCAAGTACCAGCATGGGAGACTGTCTGGGAATCCCGGGTGCTGCTGGCTTTTTGCCAATGGCAGCTCCAACGGCCCCTTTATCCATCCTCAAAAGGAAGCTTCGCTTTAACAGATCTTGTCAGCGGCCATTCTAAGCTGAAGGTGCCTGCCCTCGTCAGATCGCAGACTGCTACACGGCTTAAGGCCCGGCAAGTACCAGCATGGGAGACTGGCTGGGAATCCCGGGTGCTGCTGGCTTTTTGCCAATGGCAGCTCCAACGGCCCCTTTATCCATCCTCAAAAGGAAGCTTCGCTTTAGCAGATCTTGTCAGCGGCCATTCTAAGCTGAAGGTGCCTGCCCTCGTCAGATCGCAGACTGCTACACGGCTTAAGGCCCGGCAAGTACCAGCATGGGAGACTGGCTGGGAATCCCGGGTGCTGCTGGCTTTTTGCCAATGGCAGCTCCAACGGCCCTTTCATCCCTCCTCAAAAGGAAGCCCCTCTGGAGCAGAACTCGTCAGCGGCCATTCTAAGCTGAAGGTGCCTGCCCTCGTCAGATCGCAGACTGCTACACGGCTTAAGGCCCGGCAAGTTCCAGCATGGGAGACTGGCTGGGAATCCCGGGTGCTGCTGGCTTTTTGCCAATGGCAGCTCCAACGGCCCTTTCATCCCTCCTCAAAAGGCAGCCCCTCTGGAGCAGAACTCGTCAGCGGCCATTCTAAGCTGAAGGTGCCTGCCCTCGTCAGATCGCAGACTGCTACACGGCTTAAGGCCCGGCAAGTACCAGCATGGGAGACTGGCTGGGAATCCCGGGTGCTGCTGGCTTTTTGCCAATGGCAGCTCCAACGGCCCTTTATCCATCCTCAAAAGGAAGCTTCGCTTTAGCAGATCTCGTCAGCGGCCATTCTAAGCTGAAGGTGCCTGCCCTCGTCAGATCGCAGACTGCTACACGGCTTAAGGCCCGGCAAGTACCAGCATGGGAGACTGGCTGGGAATCCCGGGTGCTGCTGGCTATTTGCCAATGGCAGCTCCAACGGCCCTTTCATCCCTCCTCAAAAGGCAGCCCCTCTGGAGCAGAACTCGTCAGCGGCCATTCTAAGCTGAAGGTGCCTGCCCTCGTCAGATCGCAGACTGCTACACGGCTTAAGGCCCGGCAAGTACCAGCATGGGAGACTGGCTGGGAATCCCGGGTGCTGCTGGCTTTTTGCCAATGGCAGCTCCAACGGCCCTTTCATCCCTCCTCAAAAGGCAGCCCCTATGGAGCAGAACTCGTCAGCGGCCATTCTAAGCTGAAGGTGCCTGCCCTCATCAGATCGCAGACTGCTACACGGCTTAAGGCCCGGCAAGTACCAGCATGGGAGACTGGCTGGGAATCCCGGGTGCTGCTGGCTTTTTGCCAATGGCAGCTCCAACGGCCCTTTCATCCCTCCTCAAAAGGCAGCCGCTCTGGAGCAGAACTCGTCAGCGGCCATTCTAAGCTGAAGGTGCCTGCCCTCGTCAGATCGCAGACTGCTACACGGCTTAAGGCCCGGCAAGTACCAGCATGGGAGACTGGCTGGGAATCCCGGGTGCTGCTGGCTTTTTGCCAATGGCAGCTCCAACGGCCCTTTCATCCCTCCTCAAAAGGCAGCCCCTCTGGAGCAGAACTCGTCAGCGGCCATTCTAAGCTGAAGGTGCCTGCCCTCGTCAGATCGCAGACTGCTACACGGCTTAAGGCCCGGCAAGTACCAGCATGGGAGACTGGCTGGGAATCCCGGGTGCTGCTGGCTTTTTGCCAATGGCAGCTCCAACGGCCCTTTCATCCCTCCTCAAAAGGCAGCCCCTCTGGAGCAGAACTCGTCAGCGGCCATTCTAAGCTGAAGGTGCCTGCCCTCGTCAGATCGCAGACTGCTACACGGCTTAAGGCCCGGCAAGTACCAGCATGGGAGACTGGCTGGGAATCCCGGGTGCTGCTGGCTTTTTGCCAATGGCAGCTCCAACGGCCCTTTCATCCCTCCTCAAAAGGCAGCCCCTCTGGAGGAGAACTCGTCAGCGGCCATTCTAAGCTGAAGGTGCCTGCCCTCGTCAGATCGCAGACTGCTACACGGCTTAAGGCCCGGCAAGTACCAGCATGGGAGACTGGCGGGGAATCCCGGGTGCTGCTGGCTTTTTGCCAATGGCAGTTCCAACGGCCCTTTCATCCCTCCTCAAAAGGCAGCCCCTCTGGAGCAGAACTCGTCAGCGGCCATTCTAAGCTGAAGGTGCCTGCCCTCGTCAGATCGCAGACTGCTACACGGCTTAAGGCCCGGCAAGTACCAGCATGGGAGACTGGCTGGGAATCCCGGGTGCTGCTGGCTTTTTGCCAATGGCAGCTCCAATGGCCCCTTTATCCATCCTCAAAAGGAAGCTTCGCTTTAGCAGATCTTGTCAGCGGCCATTCTAAGCTGAAGGTGCCTGCCCTCGTCAGATCGCAGACTGCTACACGGCTTAAGTACCAGCATGGGAGACTGGCTGGGAATCCCGGGTGCTGCTGGCTTTTTGCCAATGGCAGCTCCGACGGCCCCTTTATCCATCCTCAAAAGGAAGCTTCGCTTTAGCAGATCTTGTCAGCGGCCATTCTAAGCTGAAGGTGCCTGCCCTCGTCAGATCGCAGACTGCTACACGGCTTAAGGCCCGGCAAGTACCAGCATGGGAGACTGGCTGGGAATCCCGGGTGCTGCTGGCTTTTTGCCAATGGCAGCTCCAACGGCCCCTTTATCCATCCTCAAAAGGAAGCTTCGCTTTAGCAGATCTTGTCAGCGGCCATTCTAAGCTGAAGGTGCCTGCCCTCGTCAGATCGCAGACTGCTACACGGCTTAAGGCCCGGCAAGTACCAGCATGGGAGACTGGCTGGGAATCCCGGGTGCTGCTGGCTTTTTGCCAATGGCAGCTCCAATGGCCCCTTTATCCATCCTCAAAAGGAAGCTTCGCTTTAGCAGATCTTGTCAGCGGCCATTCTAAGCTGAAGGTGCCTGCCCTCGTCAGATCGCAGACTGCTACACGGCTTAAGGCCCGGCAAGTACCAGCATGGGAGACTGGCTGGGAATCCCGGGTGCTGCTGGCTTTTTGCCAATGGCAGCTCCAACGGCCCCTTTATCCATCCTCAAAAGGAAGCTTCGCTTTAGCAGATCTTGTCAGCGGCCATTCTAAGCTGAAGGTGCCTGCCCTCGTCAGATCGCAGACTGCTACACGGCTTAAGGCCCGGCAAGTACCAGCATGGGAGACTGGCTGGGAATCCCGGGTGCTGCTGGCTTTTTGCCAATGGCAGCTCCAACGGCCCCTTTATCCATCCTCAAAAGGAAGCTTCGCTTTAGCAGATCTTGTCAGTGGCCATTCTAAGCTGAAGGTGCCTGCCCTCGTCAGATCGCAGACTGCTACACGGCTTAAGGCCCGGCAAGTACCAGCATGGGAGACTGGCTGGGAATCCCGGGTGCTGCTGTTTTTTTGCCAATGGCAGCTCCAACGGCCCTTTCATCCCTCCTCAAAAGGAAGCCCCTCTGGAGCAGAACTCGTCAGCGGCCATTCTAAGCTGAAGGTGCCTGCCCTCGTCAGATCGCAGACTGCTACACGGCTTAAGGCCCGGCAAGTACCAGCATGGGAGACTGGCTGGGAATCCCGGGTGCTGCTGGCTTTTTGCCAATGGCAGCTCCAACGGCCCTTTCATCCCTCCTCAAAAGGCAGCCCCTCTGGAGCAGAACTCGTCAGCGGCCATTCTAAGCTGAAGGTGCCTGCCCTCGTCAGATCGCAGACTGCTACACGGCTTAAGGCCCGGCAAGTACCAGCATGGGAGACTGGCTGGGAATCCCGGGTGCTGCTGGCTTTTTGCCAATGGCAGCTCCAACGGCCCTTTCATCCCTCCTCAAAAGGAAGCTTCGCTTTAGCAGATCTTGTCAGCGGCCATTCTAAGCTGAAGGTGCCTGCCCTCGTCAGATCGCAGACTGCTACACGGCTTAAGGCCCGGCAAGTACCAGCATGGGAGACTGGCTGGGAATCCCGGGTGCTGCTGGCTTTTTGCCAATGGCAGCTCCAACGGCCCTTTCATCCCTCCTCAAAAGGCAGCCCCTCTGGAGCAGAACTCGTCAGCGGCCATTCTAAGCTGAAGGTGCCTGCCCTCGTCAGATCGCAGACTGCTACACGGCCTAAGGCCGGCAAGTACCAGCATGGGAGACTGGCTGGGAATCCCGGGTGCTGCTGGCTTTTTGCCAATGGCAGCTCCAACGGCCCCTTTATCCATCCTCAAAAGGAAGCTTCGCTTTAGCAGATCTTGTCAGCGGCCATTCTAAGCTGAAGGTGCCTGCCCTCGTCAGATCGCAGACTGCTACACGGCTTAAGGCCCGGCAAGTACCAGCATGGGAGACTGGCTGGGAATCCCGGGTGCTGCTGGCTTTTTTGCCAATGGCAGCTCCAACGGCCCTTTCATCCCTCCTCAAAAGGCAGCCCCTCTGGAGCAGAACTCGTCAGCGGCCATTCTAAGCTGAAGGTGCCTGCCCTCGTCAGATCGCAGACTGCTACACGGCTTAAGGCCCGGCAAGTACCAGCATGGGAGACTGGCTGGGAATCCCGGGTGCTGCTGGCTTTTTGCCAATGGCAGCTCCAACGGCCCCTTTATCCATCCTCAAAAGGAAGCCCCTCTGGAGCAGAACTCGTCAGCGGCCATTCTAAGCTGAAGGTGCCTGCCCTCGTCAGATCGCAGACTGCTACACGGCTTAAGGCCCGGCAAGTACCAGCATGGGAGACTGGCTGGGAATCCCGGGTGCTGCTGGCTTTTTGCCAATGGCAGCTCCAACGGCCCTTTCATCCCTCCTCAAAAGGCAGCCCCTCTGGAGCAGAACTCGTCAGCGGCCATTCTAAGCTGAAGGTGCCTGCCCTCGTCAGATCGCAGACTGCTACACGGCTTAAGGCCCGGCAAGTTCCAGCATGGGAGACTGGCTGGGAATCCCGGGTGCTGCTGGCTTTTTGCCAATGGCAGCTCCAACGGCCCTTTCATCCCTCCTCAAAAGGCAGCCCCTCTGGAGCAGAACTCGTCAGCGGCCATTCTAAGCTGAAGGTGCCTGCCCTCGTCAGATCGCAGACTGCTACACGGCTTAAGGCCCGGCAAGTACCAGCATGGGAGACTGGCTGGGAATCCCGGGTGCTGCTGGCTTTTTGCCAATGGCAGCTCCAACGGCCCCTTTATCCATCCTCAAAAGGAAGCTTCGCTTTAGCAGATCTCGTCAGCGGCCATTCTAAGCTGAAGGTGCCTGCCCTCGTCAGATCGCAGACTGCTACACGGCTTAAGGCCCGGCAAGTACCAGCATGGGAGACTGGCTGGGAATCCCGGGTGCTGCTGGCTTTTTGCCAATGGCAGCTCCAACGGCCCCTTTATCCATCCTCAAAAGGAAGCTTCGCTTTAGCAGATCTTGTCAGCGGCCATTCTAAGCTGAAGTGCCTGCCCTCGTCAGATCGCAGACTGCTACACGGCTTAAGGCCCGGCAAGTACCAGCATGGGAGACTGGCTGGGAATCCCGGGTGCCGCTGGCTTTTTGCCAATGGCAGCTCCAACGGCCCCTTTATCCATCCTCAAAAGGAAGCCTCGCTTTAGCAGAGCTCGTCAGCGGCCATTCTAAGCTGAAGGTGCCTGCCCTCGTCAGATCGCAGACTGCTACACGGCTTAAGGCCCGGCAAGTACCAGCATGGGAGACTGGCTGGGAATCCCGGGTGCCGCTGGCTTTTTGCCAATGGCAGCTCCAACGGCCCCTTTATCCATCCTCAAAAGGAAGCCTCGCTTTAGCAGAGCTCGTCAGCGGCCATTCTAAGCTGAAGGTGCCTGCCCTCGTCAGATCGCAGACTGCTACACGGCTTAAGGCCCGGCAAGTACCAGCATGGGAGACTGGCTGGGAATCCCGGGTGCCGCTGGCTTTTTGCCAATGGCAGCTCCAACGGCCCCTTTATCCATCCTCAAAAGGAAGCCTCGCTTTAGCAGAGCTCGTCAGCGGCCATTCTAAGCTGAAGGTGCCTGCCCTCGTCAGATCGCAGACTGCTACACGGCTTAAGGCCCGGCAAGTACCAGCATGGGAGACTGGCTGGGAATCCCGGGTGCCGCTGGCTTTTTGCCAATGGCAGCTCCAACGGCCCCTTTATCCATCCTCAAAAGGAAGCCTCGCTTTAGCAGAGCTCGTCAGCGGCCATTCTAAGCTGAAGGTGCCTGCCCTCGTCAGATCGCAGACTGCTACACGGCCTAAGGCCCGGCAAGTACCAGCATGGGAGACTGGCTGGGAATCCCGGGTGCCTGCTGGCTTTTTGCCAATGGCAGCTCCAACGGCCCCTTTATCCATCCTCAAAAGGAAGCCTCGCTTTAGCAGAGCTCGTCAGCGGCCATTCTAAGCTGAAGGTGCCTGCCCTCGTCAGATCGCAGACTGCTACACGGCTTAAGGCCCGGCAAGTACCAGCATGGGAGACTGGCTGGGAATCCCGGGTGCCTGCTGGCTTTTTGCCAATGGCAGCTCCAACGGCCCCTTTATCCATCCTCAAAAGGAAGCCTCGCTTTAGCAGAGCTCGTCAGCGGCCATTCTAAGCTGAAGGTGCCTGCCCTCGTAAGATCGCAGACTGCTACACGGCTTAAGGCCCGGCAAGTACCAGCATGGGAGACTGCCTGGGAATCCCGGGTGCCGCTGGGTTTTTGCCAATGGCAGCTCCAACGGCCCATTTATCCATCCTCAAAAGGAAGCCTCGCTTTAGCAGAGCTCGTCAGCGGCCATTCTAAGCTGAAGGTGCCTGCCCTCGTCAGATCGCAGACTGCTACACGGCTTAAGGCCCGGCAAGTACCAGCATGGGAGACTGGCTGGGAATCCCGGGTGCCGCTGGCTTTTTGCCAATGGCAGCTCCAACGGCCCCTTTATCCATCCTCAAAAGGAAGCCTCGCTTTAGCAGAGCTCGTCAGCGGCCATTCTAAGCTGAAGGTGCCTGCCCTCGTCAGATCGCAGACTGCTACACGGCCTAAGGCCCGGCAAGTACCAGCATGGGAGACTGGCTGGGAATCCCGGGTGCCGCTGGCTTTTTGCCAATGGCAGCTCCAACGGCCCCTTTATCCATCCTCAAAAGGAAGCCTCGCTTGAGCAGAGCTCGTCAGCGGCCATTCTAAGCTGAAGGTGCCTGCCCTCGTCAGATCGCAGACTGCTACACGGCTTAAGGCCCGGCAAGTACCAGCATGGGAGACTGGCTGGGAATCCCGGGTGCCGCTGGCTTTTTGCCAATGGCAGCTCCAACGGCCCCTTTATCCATCCTCAAAAGGAAGCCTCGCTTTAGCAGAGCTCGTCAGCGGCCATTCTAAGCTGAAGGTGCCTGCCCTCGTCAGATCGCAAACTGCTACACGGCTTAAGGCCCGGCGAGTACCAGCATGGGAGACTGGCTGGGAATCCCGGGTGCCTACTGGCTTTTTGCCAATGGCAGCTCCAACGGCCCCTTTATCCACCCTCAAAAGGAAGCCTCGCTTTAGCAGAGCTCGTCAGCGGCCATTCTAAGCTGAAGGTGCCTGCCCTCGTCAGATCGCAGACTGCTACACGGCTTAAGGCCCGGCAAGTACCAGCATGGGAGACTGGCTGGGAATCCCGGGTGCCTGCTGGCTTTTTGCCAATGGCAGCTCCAACGGCCCCTTTATCCATCCTCAAAAGGAAGCCTCGCTTTAGCAGACCTCGTCAGCGGCCATTCTAAGCTGAAGGTGCCTGCCCTCGTCAGATCGCAGACTGCTACACGGCTTAAGGCCCGGCAAGTACCAGCATGGGAGACTGGCTGGGAATCCCGGGTGCTGCTGGCTTTTTGCCAATGGCAGCTCCAACGGCCCTTTCATCCATCCTCAAAAGGAAGCCTCGCTTGAGCAGAAGCTCGTCAGCGGCCATTCTAAGCTGAAGGTGCCTGCCCTCGTCAGATCGCAGACTGCTACACGGCTTAAGGCCCGGCAAGTACCAGCATGGGAGACTGGCTGGGAATCCCGGGTGCCGCTGGCTTTTTGCCAATGGCAGCTCCAACGGCCCCTTTATCCATCCTCAAAAGGAAGCCTCGCTTTAGCAGAGCTCGTCAGCGGCCATTCTAAGCTGAAGGTGCCTGCCCTCGTCAGATCGCAGACTGCTACACGGCTTAAGGCCCGGCAAGTACCAGCATGGGAGACTGGCTGGGAATCCCGGGTGCCGCTGGCTTTTTGCCAATGGCAGCTCCAACGGCCCCTTTATCCATCCTCAAAAGGAAGCCTCGCTTTAGCAGAGCTCGTCAGCGGCCATTCTAAGCTGAAGGTGCCTGCCCTCGTCAGATCGCAGACTGCTACACGGCTTAAGGCCCGGCAAGTACCAGCATGGGAGACTGGCTGGGAATCCCGGGTGCTGCTGGCTTTTTGCCAATGGCAGCTCCAACGGCCCTTTATCCATCCTCAAAAGGAAGCCTCGCTTGAGCAGAAGCTCGTCAGCGGCCATTCTAAGCTGAAGGTGCCTGCCCTCGTCAGATCGCAGACTGCTACACGGCTTAAGGCCCGGCAAGTACCAGCATGGGAGACTGGCTGGGAATCCCGGGTGCCGCTGGCTTTTTGCCAATGGCAGCTCCAACGGCCCCTTTATCCATCCTCAAAAGGAAGCCTCGCTTTAGCAGAGCTCGTCAGCGGCCATTCTAAGCTGAAGGTGCCTGCCCTCGTCAGATCGCAGACTGCTACACGGCTTAAGGCCCGGCAAGTACCAGCATGGGAGACTGGCTGGGAATCCCGGGTGCCGCTGGCTTTTTGCCAATGGCAGCTCCAACGGCCCCTTTATCCATCCTCAAAAGGAAGCCTCGCTTTAGCAGAGCTCGTCAGCGGCCATTCTAAGCTGAAGGTGCCTGCCCTCGTCAGATCGCAGACTGCTACACGGCTTAAGGCCCGGCAAGTACCAGCATGGGAGACTGGCTGGGAATCCCGGGTGCCGCTGGCTTTTTGCCAATGGCAGCTCCAACGGCCCCTTTATCCATCCTCAAAAGGAAGCCTCGCTTTAGCAGAGCTCGTCAGCGGCCATTCTAAGCTGAAGGTGCCTGCCCTCGTCAGATCGCAGACTGCTACACGGCTTAAGGCCCGGCAAGTACCAGCATGGGAGACTGGCTGGGAATCCCGGGTGCCGCTGGCTTTTTGCCAATGGCAGCTCCAACGGCCCCTTTATCCATCCTCAAAAGGAAGCCTCGCTTTAGCAGAGCTCGTCAGCGGCCATTCTAAGCTGAAGGTGCCTGCCCTCGTCAGATCGCAGACTGCTACACGGCTTAAGGCCCGGCAAGTACCAGCATGGGAGACTGGCTGGGAATCCCGGGTGCCGCTGGCTTTTTGCCAATGGCAGCTCCAACGGCCCCTTTATCCATCCTCAAAAGGAAGCCTCGCTTTAGCAGAGCTCGTCAGCGGCCATTCTAAGCTGAAGGTGCCTGCCCTCGTCAGATCGCAGACTGCTACACGGCTTAAGGCCCGGCAAGTACCAGCATGGGAGACTGGCTGGGAATCCCGGGTGCCGCTGGCTTTTTGCCAATGGCAGCTCCAACGGCCCCTTTATCCATCCTCAAAAGGAAGCCTCGCTTTAGCAGAGCTCGTCAGCGGCCATTCTAAGCTGAAGGTGCCTGCCCTCGTCAGATCGCAGACTGCTACACGGCTTAAGGCCCGGCAAGTACCAGCATGGGAGACTGGCTGGGAATCCCGGGTGCCGCTGGCTTTTTGCCAATGGCAGCTCCAACGGCCCCTTTATCCATCCTCAAAAGGAAGCCTCGCTTTAGCAGAGCTCGTCAGCGGCCATTCTAAGCTGAAGGTGCCTGCCCTCGTCAGATCGCAGACTGCTACACGGCTTAAGGCCCGGCAAGTACCAGCATGGGAGACTGGCTGGGAATCCCGGGTGCCTGCTGGCTTTTTGCCAATGGCAGCTCCAACGGCCCCTTTATCCATCCTCAAAAGGAAGCCTCGCTTTAGCAGAGCTCGTCAGCGGCCATTCTAAGCTGAAGGTGCCTGCCCTCGTCAGATCGCAGACTGCTACACGGCCTAAGGCCCGGCAAGTACCAGCATGGGAGACTGGCTGGGAATCCCGGGTGCTGCTGGCTTTTTGCCAATGGCAGCTCCAACGGCCCCTTTATCCATCCTCAAAAGGAAGCCTCGCTTTAGCAGAGCTCGTCAGCGGCCATTCTAAGCTGAAGGTGCCTGCCCTCGTCAGATCGCAGACTGCTACACGGCTTAAGGCCCGGCAAGTACCAGCATGGGAGACTGGCTGGGAATCCCGGGTGCCTGCTGGCTTTTTGCCAATGGCAGCTCCAACGGCCCTTTATCCATCCTCAAAAGGAAGCCTCGCTTGAGCAGAGCTCATCAGCGGCCATTCTAAGCTGAAGGTGCCTGCCCTCGTCAGATCGCAGACTGCTACACGGCTTAAGGCCCGGCAAGTACCAGCATGGGAGACTGGCTGGGAATCCCGGGTGCCGCTGGCTTTTTGCCAATGGCAGCTCCAACGGCCCCTTTATCCATCCTCAAAAGGAAGCCTCGCTTTAGCAGAGCTCGTCAGCGGCCATTCTAAGCTGAAGGTGCCTGCCCTCGTCAGATCGCAGACTGCTACACGGCTTAAGGCCCGGCAAGTACCAGCATGGGAGACTGGCTGGGAATCCCGGGTGCTGCTGGCTTTTTGCCAATGGCAGCTCCAACGGCCCTTTATCCATCCTCAAAAGGAAGCCCTCGCTGGAGCAGAACTCGTCAGCGGCCATTCTAAGCTGAAGGTGCCTGCCCTCGTCAGATCGCAGACTGCTACACGGCTTAAGGCCCGGCAAGTACCAGCATGGGAGACTGGCTGGGAATCCCGGGTGCTGCTGGCTTTTTGCCAATGGCAGCTCCAACGGCCCCTTTATCCATCCTCAAAAGGAAGCCTCGCTTTAGCAGAGCTCGTCAGCGGCCATTCTAAGCTGAAGGTGCCTGCCCTCGTCAGATCGCAGACTGCTACACGGCTTAAGGCCCGGCAAGTACCAGCATGGGAGACTGGCTGGGAATCCCGGGTGCTGCTGGCTTTTTGCCAATGGCAGCTCCAACGGCCCCTTTATCCATCCTCAAAAGGAAGCCTCGCTTTAGCAGAGCTCGTCAGCGGCCATTCTAAGCTGAAGGTGCCTGCCCTCGTCAGATCGCAGACTGCTACACGGCTTAAGGCCCGGCAAGTACCAGCATGGGAGACTGGCTGGGAATCCCGGGTGCTGCTGGCTTTTTGCCAATGGCAGCTCCAACGGCCCCTTTATCCATCCTCAAAAGGAAGCCTCGCTTTAGCAGAGCTCGTCAGCGGCCATTCTAAGCTGAAGGTGCCTGCCCTCGTCAGATCGCAGACTGCTACACGGCTTAAGGCCCGGCAAGTACCAGCATGGGAGACTGGCTGGGAATCCCGGGTGCCTGCTGGCTTTTTGCCAATGGCAGCTCCAACGGCCCCTTTATCCATCCTCAAAAGGAAGCCTCGCTTTAGCAGAGCTCGTCAGCGGCCATTCTAAGCTGAAGGTGCCTGCCCTCGTCAGATCGCAGACTGCTACACGGCTTAAGGCCCGGCAAGTACCAGCATGGGAGACTGGCTGGGAATCCCGGGTGCTGCTGGCTTTTTGCCAATGGCAGCTCCAACGGCCCCTTTATCCATCCTCAAAAGGAAGCCTCGCTTTAGCAGAGCTCGTCAGCGGCCATTCTAAGCTGAAGGTGCCTGCCCTCGTCAGATCGCAGACTGCTACACGGCTTAAGGCCCGGCAAGTACCAGCATGGGAGACTGGCTGGGAATCCCGGGTGCTGCTGGCTTTTTGCCAATGGCAGCTCCAACGGCCCCTTTATCCATCCTCAAAAGGAAGCCTCGCTTTAGCAGAGCTCGTCAGCGGCCATTCTAAGCTGAAGGTGCCTGCCCTCGTCAGATCGCAGACTGCTACACGGCTTAAGGCCCGGCAAGTACCAGCATGGGAGACTGGCTGGGAATCCCGGGTGCCTGCTGGCTTTTTGCCAATGGCAGCTCCAACGGCCCTTTATCCATCCTCAAAAGGAAGCCTCGCTTGAGCAGAGCTCGTCAGCGGCCATTCTAAGCTGAAGGTGCCTGCCCTCGTCAGATCGCAGACTGCTACACGGCTTAAGGCCCGGCAAGTACCAGCATGGGAGACTGGCTGGGAATCCCGGGTGCCGCTGGCTTTTTGCCAATGGCAGCTCCAACGGCCCCTTCATCCATCCTCAAAAGGAAGCCTCGCTTTAGCAGAGCTCGTCAGCGGCCATTCTAAGCTGAAGGTGCCTGCCCTCGTCAGATCGCAGACTGCTACACGGCTTAAGGCCCGGCAAGTACCAGCATGGGAGACTGGCTGGGAATCCCGGGTGCTGCTGGCTTTTTGCCAATGGCAGCTCCAACGGCCCTTTCATCCATCCTCAAAAGGAAGCCTCGCTTTAGCAGAGCTCGTCAGCGGCCATTCTAAGCTGAAGGTGCCTGCCCTCGTCAGATCGCAGACTGCTACACGGCTTAAGGCCCGGCAAGTACCAGCATGGGAGACTGGCTGGGAATCCCGGGTGCCTGCTGGCTTTTTGCCAATGGCAGCTCCAACGGCCCCTTTATCCATCCTCAAAAGGAAGCCTCGCTTTAGCAGAGCTCGTCAGCGGCCATTCTAAGCTGAAGGTGCCTGCCCTCGTCAGATCGCAGACTGCTACACGGCTTAAGGCCCGGCAAGTACCAGCATGGGAGACTGGCTGGGAATCCCGGGTGCTGCTGGCTTTTTGCCAATGGCAGCTCCAACGGCCCCTTTCATCCATCCTCAAAAGGAAGCCTCGCTTGAGCAGAAGCTCGTCAGCGGCCATTCTAAGCTGAAGGTGCCTGCCCTCGTCAGATCGCAGACTGCTACACGGCTTAAGGCCCGGCAAGTACCAGCATGGGAGACTGGCTGGGAATCCCGGGTGCTGCTGGCTTTTTGCCAATGGCAGCTCCAACGGCCCCTTTATCCATCCTCAAA